>NC_050193.1:26253513-26361013 GCF_008315115.2 Sander lucioperca
CAGCTGTTGTCATCGGTGTACTGTCCTCTCTTGAAGTGCTGACACTCAACACACTCCCTGTAAGCAGAGTCCCATTCGGTTACCTTTATACAGTACACAGTGTTAAAACTTGTGATGCTCTTTAATAGCAGTGCATGGTTCAACTTGATATGCAAGGTATGGACAAACTACCAGTACCACCTAAGAGTATAGCTACATCAAGATACATCTGCAAAGTGTTGATATCTGCTGCCTGTTGGGCCACGAAAAGAGTTTTTTCTTTCTCTGCTGTACATGAAACCACACCTGAATTTGTTAGAAAATGTGAGTGGGAGTGGTTTGTTATCATCTTGGAATGTGGGAATATCATGATGGAAAGATGTTGCACTGCAGAGTGCTATCAGCCAACGTCGTTAGCCTCAAATTCTTGCTGAAGATTTAGTATCAGCAGTGCCTGAGGTCCAGAGCCAGATATATCAGTTAGCCCCACAAAGTTTTTTTATGTTTCCTGTTTTGTGATTGTCTGTGCTGGTATCTTTTCATATTTCACTGTTTTTACCTGTATGTTTTACCTGTATGGTTACTGTTTTTAAGGCACTGTAAGCAACCTTGGGTGTCCTGAAAAGTGCCCAAAAATACAATTAGTATTATAATTATAATTAACTACCGGCCAATTTGTCATGAAATTTGGTATACATCTTCAGAGGATGACTTCTAATAATTTGGTGACCTCTTACCACCAACTTTCCTTGACCAACAATTGTTTTTTCCATAAGTTGCATACATTTATCTACGGATATTCATGGTTCCCTGTTGTTTTTGATGACCCTATCTTTAATTGTTTTAGTGCCATGACGAGGCCAAAAGTTTCACTTGTACAGTAAACCCACAAGATTTCTTTCTTATGGCGTACATATTTGTGGTTCCCAAAGGATGAACCATTTCCATTTTGGACACTCCATGATTTTTCCTCGTGGGCCACCCTCAGATCAAAATGTTCAGATCAAAACTAATTTCATGGTAGACTGCATGTGATTTGCTGAGAACATTCATGGTCCCAGGGAAATAAACCCCATGATCTTTCCTCTAGTTCCAACCACAGAACAAAAAAATGTTTTAGCCTCGCGACTGCTAAGACTTTAAAAGGTTTGTGCTGTCTAAAACATGAACGTTCTAGGAGGTGGGACTCCATCTAATTGAGTATGGGTTACTTCAAAAGTTACGCAGTTAACAGTCTGTTTGCATGCATTTTTTCTGTTATTTTATCCATTCCTTTATCTCTCTTCTTCGGTAAGAAGTAAGAAATATAATTACTTTTTTATAGTGCAGGAATCAGGACACATAGGGCATTTCTCACAGGTCTCTCCGTAGGCGCCAGGCTGAGTACACTGACAAACCCCACACTCACAGTTACCCCGGCCGCTGCACAACATGCCGATGCTGGACATGCAGGTGTCTATGCGTGTGGTGCAGTTACAGTTTTCTCCTTTCCAGCCTGCGTCACACTGGCAGAGGCCACAGCTGCACTTCCCATGATCTGATTAAATAAAAAAGGATGATGAGGTTAATGCTATAATAGTCATTTAAAGGAGCAGTGTGTTGGATTTAGTGGCATCTAGCAGTGAGGTTACAGATTACAACCAACTGAATACCCCTTCCTTTCCAAGCATGTAGTAGAACCTACGGTGGCCTGTCAGGAAACATAAAAACACGAAAGGCCCTCTCTAGAGCTGGTGTTCGGTTTGTCCATTCTGGGCTACCGTAAAAACATGTCAGTGCAACATGCAGGGCTCCATGGAAGAGGGCCCACTCCCGCTCATTTTAACGAAAATACGATTCTAAGTTTCAGGTGATTATACACTACTGAAAAATAATTATCAATACTATATTACATTTCTGCAAATATATCCCCCTAAATCCTACACACTGGTCCTTTAAAATATATTCTATCAATTAAAATCATTTTTGTACAATTAAAATAATACATCTAATAATACAATGCATATTAACTGAAATATGTTTTTCAAGGACCATAATCACATGGGTGGGGTTGGGCAAACAAAACTATGAAATACAAATTACACAATTGCTAAATGAATCAGTGAGTGTGTGTTGGGGGGTTGTCCTTTGTTGCCTATTATCCTGTGTATTTTTAAAACATGTTGCATGCCTGGGCAAGTGTACCTGTGGATGTATTTTGATTCTGCAACAATGTACTCACTAGTGTTAAGTGTAATGTGTTACTGATGCGTTGTGTACTATCTGTTATGTGTTACTTTTAAAATTAGAATGTTGCTTCTTTTGTCATTAGATGGTTATCTTAACTTGATTCATTAATTAACTGTTTATTACGGTGGCTGACAGGGGCAGACGCCCTGCAAGTTAAGAAAACACACGCAAATAGACAAAACACAAGCAAATTAAGAAAACAACTTCATTCATTTGACAACATATGTGCAGCATTCAGCAAACGCGCTGCAAATACACACAACACAACCAAATACATAAACGCACTGCAAATAAAAAACGATGCAAAAAGAAAAGCACGCAAACCCCGAAAAAAGAAGCGATGCAAAAAGAAAAACTTCATTAATTTGACAACACATGCAGCATTCAGCAAACGCGCTGCAAATACACACAACACAACCAAATACATAAACGTGCTGCAAATACAACAACACAACCAAATACATAAACGCACTGCAAATACACACAACACAACCAAATACATAAACGCGCTGCAAATATGAAACGATGCAAAAAGAAAAGCACACCAACCCAGAAAACAAATGCAACAAAAAAACCGCTGCATCCAGATTACACAACTTAAGTTCTCTAGACCTCTAGAGGGAGCAGCTAGTGGAACAGCTGGATTTTCGACCGTTATTAACCGATATTAAATTCATATTATTATTATTATTATTAATAACATAATATATTATTAATATACAGTCTATGCTCATGCCCTCCCGGCTGGTGCCATCCCCGTGCTTCGGCTTTTCAAAATAAAAGCTCACGTCTGGTCCGCTATGTCTTTGTACTTTGGTGTGTTGGATGTTTGTGAACTAAACAGAACGGCAATCATACTAATGAATACAATTACTTTTTCAGCAGATGTCTTAGTTACAACACGTTGGCAAGTTTTGTGTTTATATGTGCGAACGGGATTTATTCAGTTTGATAAATCCCACGGTAAATTGGCTGGTTTACTAAACAGGGAGGGACTATAAATCCTGTCTGTTTTTTGTATTTCAAGAGCGAATTGCTCCACAATATGAATACTGGTTGTGTTGTTGTATTTGCAGCGCGTTTGCTGAATGCTGCATGTGTTGTAAAATTAATGAAGTTGTTTTTCTTTTTGCATCGCTTCTTTTTTCGGGGTTTGCGTGCTTTTCTTTTTGCATCGTTTTTTATTTGCAGCGCGTTTATGTATTTGGTTGTGTTGTGTGTATTTGCAGTGCGTTTGCTGAATGCTGCACATTTGTTGTCAAATTAATGAAGTTGTTTTCTTAATTTGCTTGTGTTTTGTCTATTTGCGTGTGTTTTCTTAAGCTGCAGGGCGTCTGCCCCTGTCGGCCACCGTAGGTTTATTAATCAATCAATCAATCAATCAATCAATCAATCAATCAATCAATCAATCAATCAATCAATCAATCAATCAATCAATCAATCAATTGATTAGCTTGCATTTTAAAACAATGATCAACATCTGACAGCAGTAGTCATAAATTGATGGTATTTTAAGTAGGTAATGCAAACGTTTACTTACTAAGCTTTGTGTGCAGCTCTGTTTGTCTTTACATTGTTACTTTACTTTAGACCAATGCTAAATAACTAAATAACTTGGTAACTTAATGTTCTAAAATGTAATATGACTCAGCAAGAGCCATTACACATATCTCTTAATCATCCCTCTTCTGACAAAGGCAGGAAATGCTCTTTCACAAATGACCAACTTCAGGCAGACAGACAGACAGACAGACAGACAGACACACACACAGCCTCAGACTCTACGGAAGTGTAGAAAGCACCAAAGCCAGGTCATTCGGGGAACATAGTTACAGTGTTACATTTGCTGACAGAATCTGGAGGCGAGCTTTTTTCCCTGGATTACAAGAAGACAGAGAGATTACGAGACAAAGGCAGAGCCCCAGAGACGACAGTGTTCTTTGCAGGAAACCAAACATGTTTTGGCACTGGATGACTAAGGGCAAAGTGAGTGAGTCACAGCCTTGCTGGTTCAGACTAGGGGAGTAACTGAGTAACTGGTCATGAAATATCACAGAGGGTCCAAGGGTCCCAAATTCCAGAATTTAAAACAAATCATCTGCTGTTGTAAACTCAAGTGTACAATTCCCCAGTCTCCACCCTGAATACTACAGCTTCTCTTTAAGATAGTGTTATAGCTGTGATGGGATCAGGCATGGTCATTGGTTAATGGTTAACAGTCTCACACATAACGCTTAGCAACAATGGTTGAGTCATCTTTCTTACTCTGTCAACAAGATAACAGCTCAAAACTGTTGGAACACTTTTTAAACAAGAAAAATCTGATATTTATGTCAAGACTACATTGTTATTGTAACTATGGATATTTTTGCAGCATATTGCACTTAAACTTTTCTTGTTCTTATTAATTGTAAAGTTGATTCACACATAAAAGGGAGTTTATAGGTTTACATCATCCTTCTCTCTGTGAGACTGCACAGTAATCCTGCCCATTAATCACATGCCTGGGCTTTAGAGAATGTTAACATGCTAAAAGGACAAAACAGGGATAAAGACCGAACAGTTAAACAGAGCATTACACACTTTGAAGAAGAGAGGAAACTGAATCAAGTGCAATGGGGATAGAGACATAATGGAGAGAAAGGAGGTTGGGCAAATTGCGAGCAAAGGAATGCAAACTTTCCTGTCCTCTCTTCCCTCATATTTATGGCCTGGGGCTGTGCTTGCTGACTCCTGCTCTCTGGCCCTGCACCGGTCCCACAGCCCCTCAGCAGAGGAGGAAATACACAGCCACAGGGAATATCACAGAGATAGAGCTTCAATTGAGCTGGGGCAGAGGGACGCTCGCTCTTTAAAGACAACAATGCCATGACTCTACTGAGACACAACAACTATGCGGTCCAAAATTAAGCTTTGTGGACTGTCTTACACCAGACATGGCTTTGTGTGTCTGTGGGCAATTTGGGTGAGTGTCTGCGCCCAAGCCCTGGGTGTCATCACTAAATGCCTTAATACCTGTTTCTCAGAAAAACAACCTTCTTTGAGAAAGACTCCAAACTCCTCCTTGTTGATATAAATATCATATTCTGGAAAAATTCCAGCTTGCCAACATATACATGGGTGGCCCTCCATCTTCTCCTTAGGTCATGGTGCACTCACAATTGGCCCACAGTATGTTTTGTTTAGTTTTGGATGTTGAAACTTAACCTTGAAGTAATAAGGCTGGTATAGTAAAGTATATATTAACCATTTGGGATTTTCATGTCAAATTATACCCATATCCTGAATGTTGTACTTTCAGTTCTGTTCACTGGAAACCAGAGTCCATTACTGTAGAACTGTATGGAACTTTTAAGTTGTGAATTTAAGGTAAAATTGCACTTCAACGATTAAGTATTGCACTTCCATTGGTGGTATCACAAGAGAGATTTAAAAAAGAATGATCAAAATCAATACAGCAGAGGCTGAGATATCCTGACTTCTGCTTAATGTACATAAAGATAAAAGAGCAGTTTCCTATTCTGCTATTGCTCAGCGTCCTCCTTACAATCAAAGGCCCAAACTGCGGTTACATTAAATTACCCAAGGACAAAGCCTATTAAAGTTTTATCACTGTGATTGAGTAACTGTGCACTGAGCTGTTATAACTTGTAATAGGGAGTGAAAGCACATCATGTCGCACTGCTGTTAGAGGTAACAACATGAATCAAACTCAGTACACACATCAAGTTTACAGACCTAACAGAGGATTGATCATTTGTAAGCATTACTGTTTATGCTTGGCAACTAAATTTACAATTATTTACATGTCCTTTACAAGCAAACAAAGACTAATAATAATAATTAAACATTAGTTTTGAAAAGACTGTGGATTTTGTATTTGTCAAGTGAAGTATCAGAAAACTATGTAAACTGACTAAGATGTGTTTACAGACTGAGAGCAACTGGAAACAACCAGAGTAATTCCCATTAAGGTCAGACTGGGCTTCAGAGAAGAGTTAAAAGGAAGGGATGGGCAACTTTATCTTTCCTGCTAAGGGTTGCTTCACCCCAAGTACAAAAAAACATGCAGATATTTTAAGTTGTATGTGGCCAGGTTTTGAGATTTCTGACACCACTTCATATATTGGAAGGGAAATGCTGTTAAGTTTTTGGTTCTCACAGGGTTGCTGTGGTTTGAGCTAAATGCTAACACCAGCATGGCCCTCGTGTTCACAAAACTATCTGCATGGCTAGATACCACAGAGGTAATTAAGAATATATATGTAATTTGTATGAATTGAACCCTTTAAGGCCAGTGCTTTTGCTCTAAATGTTTCAAAGAGTAAGAGCAAAATGGTGTGGTATCAAGATAATTTACTTGTATATATGTTTTCATTACTTTTATCTATGACATATTGTATATTCATTGAGTACTGAGTACAGGTCTAATGAGGGAGCTGGATGAGGCTATTAAAATTATCATATGTATGATTGAAGCTTGTACTTAATTCCCTTGTCACTTGTGATTGTGTGATTGTTTGACCATGAGGAAGATTGGCGTGCGGTCAACACGTGTTGGTCTTGTTTTAAATAATGTTTTTTACTTTTGTACCTTGATGAAGCAAAGTGCTTAGAATGTTTGGGAAATTCATTCCACTTTTTTCCCTACCCGTGCATCAGGAGCACCTGTTTTGTTTAACATCACTGTCAGATCCATTAAGCGCTTCCTTCATTTTTTTTTTTTTTTTAGCAAAATGTCATATTGGTGTTGGCAAAGCTGCAAAGAGGACTGACACTGATCATAACAGAAAGACGTGTATCTACTCACCGGCGCACAGCGACCCTTTGAAGCGCAAGCAGTTGAAGTCGTCACATTCGCAGTATTTGCCCCACACCTGACCGAACTCATTTGCATGGCAGGAGCACTGTCCGCACAAACAGTCTCCTCTCCCACTGCAGATTGGCCCCTCTGGCTTTGGGATGCAGTTGGCATCATCAGATGGACTGTAGTCCTCCACTGAGCACTCGCAGCGTGGGCCCAGACGACCCTGGTGACACTGACACACACCGCACTCGTGGGTCCCGTTGCCGTTGCTACAGACGGGACTGTTGGCTTCGGCCTTCGCCTCACACTCGCAGCCACAGGCAAAGTCCATCGTGACTTCCAGGGAATCCTTGAAGCCTCGAGGTTTGATTGTAAAAGTGCGGCTCTTCTCTTTGGGGCAGCCACGCAACTGAGCCTCCACATTGAATGACACCTGAAAAGGCGGAAATGTCTCTGTGACAATCTGTGTGTGTAGATATCAGATGTGCATAGCATCTCAACAGATACGTACTGTGTCTCCAATCTTGAGGCCAGAGCAAGACTTAAGTCCAGGGATGACCTCTCCATTTAGGCAAGTGGCGTTGAAGGAGAGATTCAACTCTTCTGGGACTCCCAGTAGTTCCAGCTCCACTTTAGAGCGAATTTTCTGCTCAACACCAATTTATGAGGTTAAACAGTTAAATTATATCACTTTACAGATGTTACATACATATTGTCCTACATTTGGGAAATTCTTACCGCATAAGCATTCTCAATGAGCTGAATAACATTCCCAGAGTCATCGGACAGAGTTCCCACAGTTGTGCCTGGAATGAGCTGACTGTACTCCTGGAATGACAGGCATGACAGCAAGATGATGTCACAGTTTTTGTGTTTTTCATAACTTAAACAAATTCATGCTGCACAAGCAGTGCAGTTACCTGGTAAAGCGGCACCACATAGCTGGTCACAGCAAAAATTAGATTTATGTTGTTTTCAGACATTTTGTCTGTCATGAGTGCCAAGGAGGGATAGTCCTGAAAGACACAGGAAGCAAATTGTCTTCAGTGGAAGCAGCTTCTGTCCAACAACTCCACAAACTATTAAAAACCAAAGTGAATTATTGATGTACTTTAATTTATGCCTTTACCAGCACAGTGGATTTGTTGTAAACATTGTCATTATCAAGGTAACACTGTCCATCATTGGGCTGGACAATTCCAGCTATACGTCCATCCAGGGCGGTGTGAGTTTTGGCATCAGTGGTGAATACCAAAAGGTGCGAGGCATCTGGACGCCAGCCAATCTTGTCCTGATGATGATGAAATCAGAAATAAAGATGACAAGTAAAAGAAAAACTAATACTGTATGTATGTATGCACACGATCTGCAAGCATGTGTATGTAATGACATTTTCATACCTTGCACACCACAGCCTGCATGACAGCATCAAATCCACCCTCTGGAGCATCTCTATTTCTAGACACCTGCTGTTTCCCAACCTCCTCGGTGAAGCGAGCCACCTTCTCTGTCAGTGACAGGACATGCTTGAACCCAAATTGAGCCAGGCATGTGTCGTGAATTCTATTTGTATTGAATAGGTGAATGGGTGATAGGAAATCAGTGAAGGGGAACTGGACAGACTTTCTCAGAATATTTGAAAATCTCCATTTCAACTCTTTCTCCTCCTTAAATGTAGCATCAACAATAACTTACCCAAAGCAAGGGTTTTTGACTGCCTCTGGAGGATACATGTACATGTAAGGGGAGGTGGTCTTGTCCACAAAGGCTCCAAACCCCATGCGTAGGTTGCTTGTGGTGCGGCCCATGGCCACTGCAAGCTCACTGCCCAAGGTGCGAAGGCGAGCCAAGTCATCCTTCATTGAAAATGAAAGATCCATCAGATAGTAGAGGTCCACTGGGTAATCCTCCACCTGTTTCACTGACACGGTGAAATGCTTGGTATCTCCTGAGAGGGAAAGAGCAGAGGGTTGATTGCATGAGATAAATTGTGGGTCCCTGAATCTTTTCTTGTCTTTAAAGTGAAAATTATTAAATATTAGATAATAATAAAATACAGAATCAGTATGTTAAAGATGTGCAAGCTCTGGTGCATCAGGCTTTTAGTGCATGCACAACAATAATAATAATGTTCCTTGGTGTCTGGTGTCCAATGCGTATATCTGGTCATGGTTGTTAGCAACTAGTCGTAAAGGTGATGTCTTGTTGGGTGTAAAAGTACCTGGCCTTAGTGCCATATGGATTTTCTGAGGCTTTATCTGTGTGACATCGTCAGCAGTACCCAAGGCCTTGTCGCTGAGCGGTTTGTTCTCCTGAATACTCAGGGTGCTGGAGGGAAACTCCACAGCCGTACTACTGCACCCTCCATTCAGCAGATTCTGCTTCAGGTCGCAGCGGGATGTGCTGGATCCCCCCTTCCCATACTCCTGAATAAAGTACCATTGCATTAAAGAAAATCCATAAGTTCTTATGTATCTCCCATGTAGCCCTGAGGACAACACCCATGTTCCTCTTATTTTTAATTGTAACAGTTCAGAGGCTACAATGTACTGTAATAAGCATGTTAAAGAACAACCAGGATGACAACAAGAAGAATGCTGTTGGCAAATGAGGTTTCTGTTCCAACTTGTTGCACTGAGCAATGAATGGGAGGAGCGACTAGACACTGTGTGTATGTGTGCGTCTGGTGTTTTTACCTCCTGAGAGCACCACGCACAGGTAGGGTGAACAGCCAAGCACCGTTGACAAGTGGTGACTCCTTGTGATGTGCAGATGTTGGAACCTTTGATAATCACACAAACAGAAATGTAACACAAAATCAGTGGTGGAAGAAGTAGTCAGATGTTTTACTAAAGTAAAAGTAGCAGTACCACAACGTAGAAATATTGTTACAAAAAGTAAAAGTACTCTTTATACAGAATGTACCCAATTCAGAATAATGTTTATTATATAATTGATAATAGGCAAATTGTTGATGTACATTACTTTAATGTTGTAGCTGGTAAAGGTGGGGCTATTTTTTTTTTTTTTTACTATATACACCACAGGTATAAAGTCGTATCTTTATCCATAATACATCATAATTTAGTCTGATTATATTTTGTATTATTAATCGGAATCTGTAAATAAGTACAGTAAAAGAAGAATAAGAAAGTAGCAGAAAAATGGAAATACTCAAGTACAAGTTCCTCGAAATACCACTTTAGGCACAGTTCTTGAGTAATAGTTAAATTCCACCACAGCACAAAATGCATTTCCTTTCACTTACTTTTGAAGCAGAGTGACATAGATAACTACTGACCACACGTTTTAATCAGCAGTGACATGCAGCTCTGTTCAACCACAAATGCAGATACCGTCCATCACAAGTCACTCGAGTACCGAGCGAGCTGGATGGTCAAGTCTCGGTGCAGTTTACCCATAATGTTAATGAGGCTAATCCTTGTCCTGGTCATTTGACCATGTTAGCTAATGACACCTACCTTTTCATTCTATATAGGTCAACAGATAGGCCTAATACCAAACACTTTTCTATTTGTTATCTAGCATGGCATGTGGGTGTGGCTCACTGGAGATAACACAGAAGCACAGTTGCCAAGGTGAATCTACCTGTGTAGAAAGTGTTATATTTGAGATCTGACAGAAGAATAAATGGACTTCATTGGACTCTTGAATAACTGCCTGAAATCATATCAACTCCCAAATTACCTGGCATGGTCAAGGGCCCCTAAAGTACACACACAATAAGAATAAGAATAAGCACACAGTAGGATATGGTTTTTCAGTTACACTACTTAAGCTCCAAATAAGTCTGATAGTGTAGTATACTATAAAGTCTACATAGTCATAATATTTTATTTATTTCGTTTTTGAGTTAATTGAGAAAAAGTAAAACCCCAAACAAACACACATATAGCCTATAATGTACAGCCTACACATTCCCTATTATTTGTTGATAATGAAATGATCCTTGATTCTTTTTTTCTGAGGAGGCCCGGGGAGCCCTGGTCCCCTCGCTTTGGGAAACACATTTTCACTCCCTTATAAGGAGAGGTGGCGAAAGCTCCAACAGAGCAGCGCAAATTACAAACAGCGTCGCTCCATTCAAGTCAGCGAACAGTGAATTACTCTATGTTCCGTTTGAGAACATTTTTTGAAAAATCATCAGAACAAAATAAATATTAACAGTAGGTGGTACCTTCAAAGATGAGCTACAAGTCGGGCGGAAACACCCCCCAGGTCGCCTAAGCAGGTGAACTTTTTAAAAAGCAGCTCAAGTAATATAAACTTACCGAAAACCTTTGATGCTGACAACATAAGGAGAAACAGGATCACTGGACGGTCTGATAAAGTTCCCATGGCTGGAGAGTAACGGAGCCGACTTGACATGAGCCGTGTGTGTTCCCTGTGGGCTTGTTCACTTCGCAACTCAAACGCCTTTCCTCATTCTCGACAACGCATATTGGGTCATAGCGTTGCCTCATACATCAAACTCTCAGTGGGCTACATGTAGCCTATATGGGAACGGCATGTTGACACTCGTTTCTTAATGGTTCACTAACATTTGATAACTCGAGGAGGAAAATAACACCAAAAGCCTGCTTCACTTTTGCATACGGTAACAGTACATTCACTTTACACACAGCCAATATGGTTGGGTTTATACCTTGTCTCAAGAAACACCTGGACAGATGTCTCTGCAACTCCTAAAAGCTACAAAAAGAAGAAAAGAAAAAAAATCAGATGGGTAGGTTTGGCGAAAAAACCTTAAAACAAAGACAAAAAACTAACAAATTATTTTGAACAAATCACTCTGAATATCAAAACATACACCAGTGTGTTTCAGTAATAACACTTTAAGTACAGTATGTGGGCAACTTGGTTGGAAGTCCTTTACTTTGGCATTCGTTTACAAGAAATTCATGTAGCCTATTTAAGTTTTTGTTTTATTTTAATGAAAAAATATAAGTGAAATCAATCAAACTAAAACTGTTGAACACAATGTCACAATAAAAAAAAAATATAGCCTACAAATTAACTAATTAATAAATTATTTAATTATAGTGTTTCTTTAAATACTGGACCATTTGCACCCCTGCATTCATACGTTTTCACCTTTTTACAGCTGTGAACGCCCCCCTTTTCCATTTTGGAATAAATAGTTGCCATCAACACTAATGGGCATGTTTTATTTTAAGTGTGAACCATAGACTGTTTAACCCTTGTATGGTGTTCTATGGTGTTTTCAATGTTTGCTAAAAGAAAAGTTATGCTATTTATTATTTCTTCTAACTCAAACTCATTGGCCTTGGCTCATTTTCTGTGAAGAACATACAAAATAACTTATTTTCAATGACTGCACATGGTACACCCCCGCTACACATAACTATTACATATGAGGTGTTCGGGTCTACTGGACCCGAGTGTAATAATTGTGTAATAATTGTAGGTGCTATGAAACTTAACTGTGTCCTCCTCCTAACTGGGCCTGCTGTGTGTGTGTGTGTGTGTGTGTGTGTCTATGTGTCTGTGCATCTCTGTGTGTGTCTATGTGTCTGTGCATCTCTGTGTGTGTCTGTGCGTCTGTATGTGTGCGTGTCTGAGTTTAGGTGTCTGTGTGTGGGAATGTTGTCTTTCTGCACCTGCTATTCCCACACAAAGTTACAAAATTGTTACATTTCAAACACTTTCATCTGTTCTGATTAAGTTCTAAGAAATAAGCACCAATTATGATATAACAATAACAATCTTGTTTCTATTTTTTTTTTTTACCTTTTTTATAATTGAATTTCCTTGTTTTCTCACAAAACACGAAAATTATCATATGATCATAAATGTGATCTCACAGGGGTAAATGGCAAATATGAACCATAAATGATGTATATATCATTGTTAATTGAGCTAAAGTAAACATCTGTTAAGTATTTTTACATAAATTGTCATGGCTGTATTGATTTAAAAGCCTTATAATGTGGTGGGTCCACCAGACCCGGGAACATTGGCTGTGTAACAAAAAATATGAACACTACACAAGGTTTAAATAAGTTACTAAAAACTAATATGCTATGCTATGCTAATCCTCATTGTGTTTTCTGGAGGGTCATTTGACATATTTGATATACCAATACATATCAGCAGCATTTTGGACACCTGCATACTGTGCAGAGGTGTTTGTCAGGACTCAGCGCAGTTAGTGATTTGTTGCTTTGCATGTACTTACGTATTACAGATACAGTTTATTTGAAATCACTACCACAGTGCTCCTCTCAGGATACATATATTATTTAAAAAAACACAGTTTAAAGTGACTTATATCCTGTTAAAGCCCTGCCCTCTACTGGATTGAAAAAAGCACAGCATATAACAGTTAATAAGCGTGTATATCTAAATGAATGAATCCACACAACGTCTTGAAACAGCCAACACCAAGTTGTGTAGCTGTGGTAGAAAGATAGTGGGAAAAATAATATATAAAAGAATAGTTCAAGTAGTCCTTTCTTGATTTTTTTGGGGGGCTAAAGAGAATGATATTGCCCCAAGCAACTGCTATGTAATATGCCTTCCATAGAAACAGTCAAGCCAAGCTCTCTGTCCTCCTCCTCACTAAATTTATGAACTGATAAGAGCCCGCCACAGGAAACCTCTTCCCATTCCACTAAATAATGGAGCATGTGGAGATTTGTCAGCTTTTAAAACAAGAAAGAAAAAGAAAATGAGGCAAAAACTGAGATAAAAGCTAAGATTGCCCGACTGAAATTAACTTTGGGAAGTGTGGTGTTGTATGTATGTATGTATGTATGTGTGTATGTATGTGTGTGTGTGTGTGTGTGTGTGTGTGTGTGTGTGTGGGGGGCTTGCAGAAGCAGACAATGCTTCTTATGTCTGCACTTGTCCATTTATTGAATTTTTATCCCGGTGCCTTGCTGTTATTCACCAGCTTGTTGCTAAGTTACTGCCACCCGTGTCCAAGAATTGCCACGAGAAGAAATGACAAAAATAGAGAAATAAGTAGAAAAGCTATAATAGTCAACTGTTCTGCTGGCATTAAGCTCTCAGTGTGGGTGGATGGTGCAGGTAATACACTGGGATCAATCAAACCCCCTCTCCAGTATTGACTGATTTGGATCTATTGGCTCCAAAGCCTTCTGTGGCAATCACCCCCACAGATGAATGGCATTTTTGGAAGAGCATAGCGCCAGTTGCCCTGAGTAAAAAGCTAGACACTGGGTCAGATGGCAGCCAATTAAGACTGAACAAGAAGCGAGGATGTGGGCTAGAGGAGGAAAAAGGGATGGAAGGGTCCTGACCTGTGTTGCAGATCTATCTGGTGCCCTTTAAGCTTTTCACTGAGTCTCAGAGAGTCAATATTAAAACGCAATCATTCTCAGACAAAATCAGTGTTTGGTTACCCGCAACCGGCTAACGCTTTCCTGCTTCGCTGCATTTAACTGGCGGGTGGGAGGGTCAAGTGGGGGGACATGACTTTTTTCTCACTCAGGTGAAGGGTTGGCAGGCTTATGAAATGTGCCCCGGAGTCGCTGACGTGGGACAATGTGTATTTGTGTTGTGATGCCTTGCTATCGAATCTGCCTTCACCTCCTCTAGCCCCTCCGGATCTGCAGCTTACATTTCCCTCTCAGGGGATGACAGTGTTTATTTGGAGAAAGTAAAAATAAAGAGAGAAAGAAATAACTGAGGATACATGAGGGATGGAGAGAAGGAAGGAGCATATTTCTGTTGTTGTTTTAAGTGCATCCAGACTTCAGAACTGTGGGAAGTCTAATGTAGCCTGCTGTTTAATATAAGCGAGACACCTGGAATGAAAGAAGTTGAAGGAACAAAGGAGACAGAATGTGACAAATAAAGGGAAAGAAGGGACAGAGCAGCATAGCCTGCATTACTGAGATGTGTCTAAATGGAAATGAGGTTAATGGGTGGCGGCTGGTGGAGTGCATGAGATGTCTGTACTGGAAAGGATTTTCTTCAATCAGATTGGTGAAATCTGTAATCTGTTTCTCAACAAAAGACTTTCACCATTCAAATGGACGGCTGCAGTAGGTGCACACACACCCACCCACCCACACACACACACACACACACACACACACTTAGTCGAATATCCCCCTACAAATCAAAGCATCAACTCCAATAACTTTAATGATGCTTGTTTAGTGGGGTTGATGTGGGGCACCACTCTGCTGTGGCAATGTGTCCCTGCAATCTGTATCAGTGTGTAATTAATGACTGTATTTCTCTCTGTGTGATTAGGAGTCCCAAAGGTGACAAGCACCTTAAGATCAAAACATGGCTTCTAACACTTTCCCTGCTATTTGTGATACTTGGTCCATCCATATACGCACTTTTGTTAACCTACACTTTACTCGCCTTGGTGTTTCCTGGCATATAACATCACGCACGCACACGCACTCTCCAACACACACACACACACATACACACACACACACACACAGGGACACGGCAGCTTCCTTGCAGTTCTGTGCGTGCTTTGATCAGCTAATAAAGGGGCATCTTAGGAGGAATCTGTTAATTGAAAAGAGGGAAGTTGTGAGGAAAGTCTGCTCCCTCCGGGGTGGAGGGGCTTGAAAGGGTGTGTCCACTTTGAGTCCTTGGTCATGTCAGCCCTGTGGCAGCACCACGCACAAAAAGGACGTAGGGGTAAAGAGCAGAGGGGACGTGGGTGGGGTCAAACACCACCTCCTTGTTGCTAGGGATGTCTTCACTTAGTTTGTGTTGCTAGGCTGCCAAATCCCCCATGTTAAGTGGAAACGTTTCCCCCCTCCTCCATCCAGGCACCTCATCGCTGCCTCCCTCTCCTTCTCCTCCAAACCAAAATAACTTCACCAACCATCTGTCACTGGGCTCACAGGTCTACTGTTGCTTAGGAACAAGTCAGACACTCACATCCATGTCTATATGCATCCTCATATGAATATATCTTCATATACAGTTATACCAACAATAATCACCGGTTATTTAAATATCTCTTTCTGTGACTGGTGTATCAATGAAATGTGCCGCATTCACAGCAAATCCTCAGCCTGATACTCCAAAGAGTCTGAAGATGTAAATCAGCCACAGGTTCTTCCATTTATGAAGCTTCTAAAAGGGGAAAAACTTCTTCAAAAATACATTTAATAATGATGTGGCAAATTTTCAAAAGATTTGGTAATAAATTGAAAGGAGTAGCATGTTCATTAAAGTTTCATTAAAGGTATTGTTAGGTTTTAACTGTAGTGAGAGGATTTGTATATTGACAGAGAGATGAAGTGTAAGTACAAGCTACTTTCCATAATCACACTGCAATGAATAATAGAACAGAATCAAATTGTGCAGGATTGATTTACATGCTGCCAATTAATTTGCAGCAACCAAATCCTCAGGCTAATGAGATTACTTGATCGTATTATACACAAAAAAACGCTCCTTATTCTTCTGTTATCAGCCATTAATGAATGATCTGTAAGTAAACCACCTCAAGGCTTATGGAAGGTATTTGTGGATGGAGCTAATCATTGTTTGTACACAAGCTTGTCAGTTGGTAGCTGAAAGCTGCTTACCTAGACGTCAGGAGCATCCCAAATTGAATTTCATATTCTTTGTTTTTAGACAAACAGCAGATTAATTTGACAGGCTCTGCAGACAAGTCTTGGGGACTCGTTTCAAAATATTTGAGGCAGCTTTTTATCAACCTGTTAATAATAATAATAATAATAATAATAATAATAATAATAATAATACATTTTATTTATTGGCGCCTTTCATAGCACTCAAGGACACCTTACAGTTAAAACAAGCAAAAATACAGTTAAAAGTTGAAGTTCATCAGTGCAATTTCACATCAATATAAGTAAAAGTGAGGTATTAAGATAAAATAGGAGAATGCAGTTTCTCTTCTGTATCTTTTAAAGAACAGTTGAGAGTGTTTATGTACAATATAATTACATACTTTATTTATATAGCAGCTGTTATCCTTTGCCGATGTAATTGGATAATACATATTAAAATTGGTGCCAAGATAGTTAAATAGTTTCTAACTTGGTTATAGTACCTCATTTCAGTGATTTTAGGGCCCTTCCCCCTTGCAGCAGTTACATTTCCATTAAAATCTGATGAGATATTTTCATAAATTTGTAATGTTTGAAATTTTAAAGCACAGACTAGCTGTGTCAGATTATTTTCAAACTTACTGGGCAAGTATCCATCCATCCAGTAACAATCTGTGTTGATGTGTAGTATCAACACAGATTATACTCATCAGAAAAAGGGAGAATCTTGCAAACAAGTCAGAATTTTTAAACAAGTTTCATGTATGGGTAGAAATCAGCTCAAACATGTATAAGTTATCTAGTAATACAATCACTGGAGTTCTTTTTTAATTACAGGTAGGACATTAATTAAGTGCTGACCTAAAGAGAGAGAACTACTTTTTGAGCATCCCAAACTCATTGCCATTTCTTTTTAGTCTGATAATTTAGAAAAATGCAGAGATAGTATTGGGTAATATAGACTGTTAAACCAATAACAAATGCAGCCTGTCAATACAGTACAGACCTCATAAAATAAAACCTCACATTCTGCATGCAGAAAGAGGTGGGGGATGAGGGAGAGAATACTTCTGAGAGAATGTTATTGTAATCAGGATCAATAATGATTTGAAACTTTTGTATAGTATATTTGCATCTGGAACATGCTTACCCAAGGCTCATATTTCTTTACAGATCAGGTTGCAGGGGTTTCAACTCCACTTTGGTAATGGTGTCCTAGGCAGCTGCAATAGTTACACACGTTTTTTACATTTTAGACCCTTTTTAGGGGGGCTCAAGCCCCCTAAATTGAATCTCAGTCCCCCCAAATCAATTTTGGTGCTTCAAGTGAGAGTTTGTGAACTTGTCTGTTAGTGACAAAGGACAAAAAAGTACAGATTCAAAGGGCTTGAAACAGGTTTAATATCCTGTGTCGCTGTCGCCGATGCTACGCACCTGTAACCCAGTCAAGGAAAGGGTTAACAGAAACGTAGTGTCGGCCAATCAGAGGTGGTTGTGCCAGACTCCCGCCTTTGGCTGAGTCTCTATCTAATCTGTCAGAGGGAGAGCAGGAGTGCTGTTGTGAAGTTTAACGTTGGCAGTCCCCAGAGAAGAAGTTGGTAATTTCAAGTCGCAGATTAAAACCCAAAGTAAAACGAAAGCAACTAAAATTGATGAATGTTAGAACATTGTGTCAAATTGGTCGTTATTACTGTGATTTATGAAGTCTCAGGTTTAGTTAAAAACGTTAGCTGACGTTGTTGTTCAGTAGCCAGCTCAGAGAGTATCGGTTAATGAAATTACTGATTTAGCAGGGGGGGTTAACACTTTTGCAAGGCACTGTATCCGTGTCACATTCTCATTAGGGGCTGAGCCCCCCTAAAGGTCTGATCCTAGAATCGCCCCTGGTTACACACAACACCTGAAAGACAAAGTGATGTTTGAATAACACATCCAATAAAAACAGAGAGCCGTCTGCTTCTCAATGGTTTTAATTACAGCTGCTGCCTGAAAGGAAAAAGCAGAGACAGCGAAAGCAGAGGAGCCAATATTTCTGATAAATATTTACCATGGTTCAATCATAGATTATTAATTCATGTCTTCATTTCTTAGTTATAGCTGGCTGTGCCTATATTGGTCTATCTCTCTCTACGTAACAGTGACATTTCCCTCAGCAACAGACATTAAATTCCACATAAATACCTCTCAAAGAAGCAGATGTTAATCTGCAACTCATTTGGATTCTAATTGAACTGAAGGCTTTCATGTTTTAAAATGATTTTCAAACACTTTTTTGATTTGACTGATTCAAAGTTAATGTATGTCTGAATTTGGTGAGGCTTTCAGGCATTATTGATGTGCATAAATGAGTGCTACCGGGGCACACTTAAAAATATCCACGTTTAAACTTGTTCTTTAAAAGCAAATTTTCTTGAATTAAGAGACTAACACAATATATCACTTGTTTGAAATACATTCACCTGTTGGAGGATATTTTTTAGGAAACAAGAATGCACATGATTCCCAAAAAAACTTACTACACTACTGGAGATAAATAAATAAAAAGAAATCTGGGAGAGTAAAATGTGCATCTAATGTTAAATTCTTATTTTGCATTAGAAATAGATATAATTTACGTCAGTAGCAGTTATTCACAAGATAATAGGAGGAAGATCAAATAAAAGGTAGACTGAATTACAGATTAAGACTTGTTCAAATAAAGTTTTCTTTCTTTCTCTTTTTTTGCACATCAGAGCAGCAGCGAATAATCGGAGGACCTCTTAATACCTCCCCTGGTGAGGAGTGGTGGTTTGGTCAACGGGGAACTCATCATCACTTTAAAACGCACCACAGACTTGGCACAGAAGAAGCGCTCGCAGGCGAACACAGGCGCAAACAGACTGTCTCTTATTACAACGGAGGAAATACGTTTTGCACCTTGCGCACTGTCTAAGAAGACTCACTTAAAGTCAGAGAAACGTAGACTTTGAGTTGAAACTTACTTTTGGCTGCACCTGATGCGACGCTGTTTGACTGCGGTGATGTGGATGAGGTCATTACGCACTGAGGCTGTGGCAAAACTCGTTGTTTTCCTGTAGAGCTGGACTTTACAAGCGTATTATTTTTGTGTTTCTTCCTCTTATTTTTGTCTGAACAGTCACATGACGCTAAGTTTTACTTGGAGTCTAGGTTTTGTGGTGAGACTGTGTGTGTGCCTGCCTAGTGGAGTCTTTTTGCTGATAACCCGCAAGGAAACATGAACTTCTCCTTGTTCGACGTGACCCAGGGCGCGCTGTTTAACGGCAGTCAGACCCTCGCCGGGACTTTGGCGACATATTCCGGCAATGGAACCGACAACGTGGTGACCGGCGACGGTGGAGGGTCCCTGGTGCTGGTGCAAGACGAGCGCAAACTCTTCGTCATGCGTGTGGTGCAAATCGCGGTGCTATGCGTGTTGTCGCTTACCGTAGTGTTCGGCATATTTTTCCTCGGGTGCAACCTGATGATCAAATCGGAGAGCATGATTAACTTCCTGGTAAAGGACCGGAGACCCTCTAAAGACGTGGAGACGGTCATGATCGGGCTCAGGTAGAGCACGGAGAGCAGGTACTGTGGAAAACTGCAGCGGAGATCCGGTGTGAGGATCTGGTGCGCGTTTCCTGCCGCAGGTCAAGATCTGTATCTGCATGTACTACTCAAAGACGCCCCATCTGTTTATTAGTGAGGAAAGATATGCAAAAACTTTACATTTCCTTCCGAAAAAACGACTACAGGAAAGTAGTCTAGTGACCAATGTTCGTGCGTAAAGTTTGTGCGTAAAACACGGGAAATTGTTTACACGTGGGCCGATCTGTTGAATCTTTTGAGTGAATTTAATGTTGCCAAACTGAACAAAGTGACAAACATGTTTACAAGCTGTTACCTCATTTTTTGTTTAGTTAGTTTTTCTTTTTTTTTGTAAATTTGAAATGATTGTTCATGAATAGTTTTAAAACTGTCAAAAAGCATGATTGTGAATTCTTATAGTTCCACGTCTTCCAGTGTGCTATATGGACGTGATGGACATGTGGGTATTCTCTATACAAAGTATTTTTCTTGGTCTCGTTTGGTAAATACACTCTAAATACTGAAATCTTGCACGTTTTTCAAAAAACTCCGTCCTAGCTTTATGGAGTGGTTCTGGTCCTGTTTGGCATGCTCGCTTATTGATCTGTAAAGTGATTTTTGGACCTGTTTTGCACTTTTGAAATCACTGATGCTGCATGAATTATTTTGTACCAAATAAAAACTTTGCAGCATGCAATTAAAACATTGACATTACCATATAAAGCGTTGCAATCTGTTCATGAAACATATCATGTCAACACTGAAATGAAATTGTTTTCTTCCAATAGTGTGTCTTGTCTTTCAACTCAGAACTGAATCAGTACCATACCAATCTCTAAAGAAACATGTACTATTTTACATTTTAATTTCAAACTCAAATCAAATCAGACTTGTGAAATGTTCTCTGATCCACCTCTCCCTTCACATCTAATCAGATGTGATATTATAGGCACAAGATGAAAGCATTAAGTGAATACATTAACTCACTAGTAGGTGCACTTTTAAATGTAATAGGATCATATTTATTAATATTAAAGGAGTTACACAGAAAAGGATATTTTAACTAGTTCTAGCTGAAAATAAAGACAACATTTGAAGCAGTAAGGTGAAGCGGCACATCACACTTAATACCTAATACTAAGTAGAAGGAGCGTGGCATTTATTGCAGCTTCATATAGAAAGGCGATGAGAGGCCAGGTTGAGTTATCCATCTTGTAGACAACAGGCCGAGCTCATATTGGCTTCATGGAATTTAATCTGATCTCTCTGAAGAGTGACCAGCAAATAAGGAACATCCAGGCTCACCTTGACCACTTAACTTCCCAGCAACCCCCACTGCATCTTAAGAGTTTAAGTATGGCATCCAGAGCTAATGTTCTTCTTTTGTGCCATCAGCGAGTGTGCAAAAGAGAGCATACATGTGAATTAATATAGCAGTGAGCGAACCTACAGTATATGCAGGTTATGCAGCATTAGAAGGATTTCACACAAAGAGGACATACAGCGACATCCATGAGGTGTGATATCATTATTCTTTGTGCCGCTGAGTGTCTACACATTGCACACACCTCTTTTCTTTCTCAAGAAAAAAAAAACTTTTTACTATTTCTATTACACAGAAAGTGTCATTGTAGGTGTTAGATATTACTGCAGGTTACTATTGTATCCAGCTCAGCATTTTGGTTCTATTTCTATTTCTATCTGCATACTCTCATCCTTGTCTCTTGTGCCCTACTCAAAAGCAACCAAAGTTCTCATTATTATTTCAGTACTTGTTAGGAGAGCTGGGGTAGATGAATCCTTACAAACACACCCATGCATCCACACATGTGCCTATTCACCATGCACACATCGGACACTGATGTGCAACAGACCAGCAAATTCCTAACTCAACAACAAGTTTCTCAGAAAAACAACATTAATTAATAAAACTCCTTAGATAATTAGACTTTAATAGCTGAGAACTTTACAAACAATTTCAGACAAAACACATCATGCATGCGTATGAAAAATACTATGTTTTTTAAATATGTTTACATGTTTGTTTTTTAACCTTTATTTAACCAGGTAAGCCACTGAGAACAGGTTCTTATTTGCAACGGCGACCTGGCCAAAAAAAGCAGAAGCGTACAAGACAACATATAGTTTCACATTCAACAAGAAAACAGAATACAATAGGCTACAAGGGTACAGATTAAGTAGGCAGTTCTAGCCGGCACAAAGTGAGGTGTAAGTAAGTCGATAGCTATGCGAAAGTGGTGTGGTGATAACATAATATACATGAAATAGACAATCTATAACATTGCTGAGAAGTAGTAAAGAGTCAGAATACAGATGCTATGTAAATTATGGTCAAGATGGTGTTGTGGGTCCAGTGATCAGTTATAACGCAGTATATATAAATAGATAGTCTATATGAGTGCTGAGAAGTAGTGAAGTCAATATACAGTTAGTGCAATATGTAATCTAGTTAGTGATGTGGATCAGTAATAACACAGTAAACATGGACAGTCTGTCAAAAATGCTGAATGTAGTAAAGAGTCAATATACAGTTATTTGTCTAGGTAGTGAGGTAGAAGGTAGTGAAGTAGAAACACGAATAACACAGTATACATGAAAAGACGGTCTATATGAATATTAAATGTGAGAGAGTCAATGTACAGTATGTGCAAAGTGTGGACTGCTTAGTGATGTTGAACAATCGTAGCACAATATACATATACATATACATATACATAGACAGAAATATTTAAATGCTGAGATGTAGTAAAGAGTCAATATATAGTTAGTGCAGGTTGTGGTCTGAATAGCAAAGTATGACAACAAGGTGTTGCAACAGTGGTGGGGAGAAATACAGTTTTGCATGCCAGGGCTGGTGCAAGGTGCCAGGGCAGGTGCAAGGTGCAGAAGCGCGTAAACAGATATGAGCAAGGTGCAAAAGCGCGTAAACGGATATGTGCAAATGTGCAATGGGGCTTGTCAGAGACAGTGGGATAGGGTGTATAAAAATAATACATGAATGATGAACAATTAGCACATGCAGTGATCGGACAGGAGCTTGGTCAGACGTGCTTTAAAGGCAGTTAGTGGGATAAGGGTTTTGAGTTTCAGGGGTTTTTGTAGCTCATTCCAGTCGTTTGCAGCTGAGAACTGGAAGGAGTGGCGGCCAAAGAAGGTGTGCACTTTTGGGGTGACCAAGGAGATGTAACTGCTTGAGCGGAGGTTGCGTGGGGGTAGGGCTATTGTGACCAGTGAGCTTAGGTACGGCGGGACTTGGCCTAGCACGGACTTGTTACTACTACAACCTGTGTGTTAAGTGCATTATTGTTGCTTTTAAGTTTTCGGAGCACGGCAGAGAGCAATTAATATGAAAGCAAAAAATATTTTTTTACACTTACAAAGATCAATGTAAGGACACTATAAGCATTTGTATAAACAGTAGGCCTGTGATTTCACTTGCATATAAACAGATTGTTTACAGAGAGGAGGTTAAGGGGTCAGGCTAAATTATCTACTGCAATAAATTAAATTATTTTGGTGAACAGAACTGCTATTAAGACAATTTATGGTAGTTCTTTGTAAGCCTCACCTTTGCTTTCGTAAGCCTGTAATCCTCAGGAAAAAGAAAACAAAAATTGGTATTGTTACCATAAATACTTGTTGGACACAAAGAAGCATGCAGTCCTTCATACAGTTATTAACTTGTTACACGGAAACTCAGATTAAAAACATATTGCACAGTAAGTCAGGCATTGCCTTAACGCAACCCCCACAGGGTGAGTAGGGGGTACAGTTGGGCGAGCTGAATGATTCAGAGGGCCCACTGGGGTCCTGGAACATTGCAGGGTTTATACATGTTTATTGTTTTGCTGTTGTCAGGTGGCTCAAAAGTCTTTTTCACCTATTCAAATAGATCTGGTGTTGTGCTCATTGAGGCCTGTTTCCCAGGTTGGAAAACCCAGTGAGTCCATCAGAGCTTTGTAGGCAGGAACGTCGAAATATCAGAATGGGAACGTCATTTTTCTGTGCCAAAACCAGAAAAAGAGCAACAGGAAAACACCCAGAAAAAGCATGGACGAGATGGACACAGCTACTGTATAACATTTTGTAAGATGACTTACAGAAATAACAACTCTACTGTTGGCATATTTCTTCAATTATGATAAGTGTTAACTACTTGTAGCAGCCAATACCACGGACCATGTATGTATCGACTGAAAATGACTGCAATAGGATACATCACTCACTGACATTTCAGCAAGACTGCAAGCATAGAAACATAGCAGCTTGCACCCAGCATACTCAGTGACTACAGTAATACAAAACAAATCTAGTTTTGATATCTAGTCTTTAACAAGCTGATATGTAAAACACCCTCACTTAATACTGCACAAAACAAACACAACTATTAGCACTAGCACTGAATGTTGCAATTGACAACTGATTCTTCGGTGTCTTGTCACTTTCTTACACAAAAGTCTTTTCTCTTGACTTGGCTGAATGTCAGTTAAAATGACTCACCATCTTGCCTGAGATCCACTTAAAAGTTATTTCTCTCTCGCTCTCTCTCTCTCTCTCTCTCTCTCTCTCTCTCTCTCTCACTTCGGAGGCAATGTGAGTCGCCCACTACCACTGAGCATATGCTAAAGAGTTAGCATGTAGCACCATCCATGTCCACAATCTGTTGTGGACACAAGGATGGTGCTCGCTATGGTGCTTCTCTTCACAAATGAAATGATCTGCAATAAACATGGTATATGTTATATACAGTTATGGGCCCACAAGTTGGACTGCTGGACAAGGTTGAGATGTAGTTAATTATAATAAGTGCAAGAGGAGGATATTAATAGGATAATGTTCCAGTGGCAGTGCAGGAACAACACGTTTACATGTTAACCCTTCACCCCAATCAACTGTCTGCAGTTGTGCAGGTTTGGTGAGTTTCAAAGTACTTTTGCTTGTCACGAAGCGTCATCACTGACCTTTTACAACAGAGCCGCACAGAAAATAATGAACCGTGCAGTGGCCATGAAATCATGACAGAAATAATGGTGATTAAACCGGCAATGGCATTCAGCACTCAAATGTAATAGAGATAGCTCTTCCAAAAAGCTTGTCTTTGAGTGACAATACCTTATATATCATTGTGAAGGTCTCTTGTTGTGCTTTGCTTTTTTACCAGGAAAATCAGTCAACGATACAGATTTGTCAACTAGGCGACACTGTGTGTGAAAGCCATTTTTAAATCCCTCAGTATTTTTGATTAGAGGGCAAGATACACAAAAGATCTGTTCTCCATGCCAACGCAGGTCCCACAAGGATGATGTGGCCTTTCTCGGCTCCATTCAATGTTTCTAATGGGATGTGTTGTATTCAAAGGAGGAAGCAATAACAATACATGCAATGAAGTTGAGGAACGGAAACCTTATCTCATGTCTTACACAGGTGAGTGGATGTAAACACTCTTTTCTCTCCCTCCCTTTGGTACACACGGACACGAACGCATGCGTGCACACACACACACACACACACACACACACACACACACACTAAAGTGGTATGACTTGGCAATCATTTCAAAGGGAGTCACATATGGCATCTACACTCAAATTATAGCATGTATTTTTCGTTCATTTTCCTTGAACACACAATGTTCGCTAAAATGTGATTATTTTCTTAAAGCAATTCTTTTCATTTTTATAGTTGCTGTGAGAACCCTCACTGGCTTGAGCCCCTTGAAACAGATTTCCAAAAAACACTAAAAGTACTGCAAATCCACAGTCGTCCACACACACACACACACACACACACACACACACACACACACACACACACACACACACAGACCTTTTCTCCACATCACCCCAGGCAAATTGTGCCGCATCCAATTCAGCAGGGAACAAACAGTCCTTGCATTCAAACTCATGAAATTTTAAATAAATCTATTATGTGCAGGCAAATGAACAAACAAAATTGCCTCATTCTTTCCATTACCCACATCACTATGAAACTGGCAACAAACGTACACATATGCACATACACACACACACATAAACACTTTACTCAATTAACGCATTTCGAACCATCGACAAAATTATACACCTACATCATTTCACACTCACCAATGTGTTTCTACAGTATGCTGCTCTCAGTGTGAATGTGAGCATCATTTACCAATGTGACTGTTGTTGATTTCATAATAATATCGTGCTGTCAGCTCTAACCCCAAGGTATTGTTCAGTTTTTTAGGTAATGTGACTTGTCACTGTGCTTTTTTACCCGCCCAGTCCTGAATTTCGTCTGGCAGTATGTCAGTGTGATCTCACTCCAGCAGCTCTGTCTCTTTCACTCCTGATGCCTTTTATCTGTCTGTACTCTCAATATTTTCTATGAACTATGAACCAGCAGTTGAATTCATACAAGCATGTCGTTTGCCATGTAATAATGGATGAAGTAAGAGATAATTAAGAAACACAAGATGGTGATAACTAGGGTATCATCACCGTCACCTTCTTGTTGTTTTTAGAAATAAATTACGTAGAAATGTGGCTCTGGTACATACAATGAATTTGCCAGTGAAAACAGACAACACCAAAAGCTCTATATTTAAAAGTAATTAATTTTCCTCCTTCTTACTGAATTCTTAACAAATGTGGACACTTACTGTATCTGTGTGCTTTTTAAAAAGCATAATATTAATTACAACCGTAATCTGAAGGAGGTAGCGGTTTTACACTAAAAAGGTGGTACTCCATTTTGTATGAGTCATTACAAACAATATGCAAATAAATACTTTGTATTCACAGGTTTATGTCACAGGAACTGCACTAAAATTAAAAAAACTAAGAGAAAGTCAGTGGTGGTGTGATCTTTTGCAGTACAGTCCGATTCTGCTCTGCAGCTTTTCTGCATTGAGAGAAAAAGAGGCAGAACGGTACATCAGTGTGTGACTCACTGTTACAGATAGTTTATGATTTAATTGAGGAAATCATACACTATTCTAAATTGAATTATCTAATGAGCCTCTGACACGAAGGAAAGTTTTAGATGGAGCATAATAGCACAAAGGCTCATAGTCTGTGCAGGCCTTCGGCAGTAAGGTTAAATCTAATTCTGATGAGGAATGGCGAGTCATACGTTGCACTAAACCATCTTTCATCTCTGTTTCTGTATTTAATTAGGGATCACGTCCAGGTCAATGCTGCATCTGGATACACACAGAGACCCAGTCAGAGCGAGGAGACAGCTTGGCACTGGGGATGTCAGATCAAAACAGAAAAAGGGAGCTTGGCACAGGTTGTGTGCGATTAAGTCAGCATTCAGAGAGGAGCACTGGAGAGAGGGAGTTGAGACACAATGACACCAGCTTGGCTGCCTTAGATGGAGACGATCACATCGGCTCCCCTTGAGGGCTGCATCCTCTCAAGGGGATGGTGGATGTCTCATCCCATTGATTTTGACTAAAAATCCCTTGCATTGACCATAAACTGATGTACCGTTCTGCAGCATCATTACAAACCCTTCCCACTGCCTACGACACACCTCCCCCAACCACTTACATTTAAAGATAATTGGTGTCTGTTTCTAACTAGTTTATTATGTATTAATAAACTCAGAGTGTGCATAGAGACGTGTTAATTGGCTCAAGTTCGTGGTAGGCACTATACAAAGCTTGCCCACAGCCAGGGAAGGAGGAGGTGGTGGCGGGGAGCGTCTGTCAGTCAGCCCTCCATCCTTAGGGAGAAGAGAAAAAGAAGAGAGTGAGAGGAGGTATATTCAAAGCCTTATCTCACAGTGCTTTTCTGGCTCTCTTTCTACCTCAATCCTACATCCCAGACAGTGGATCGCCAAAGACAGAATAACATCCACGCTCTATGCCCTGTCCTTCACTCTATTTCGGCTAATGTCACTCTTTTGCTGTCGTCGTCGCTAGATATCATCTCTTTTTTTTATCTCCTCCTGTTTGTCATTATGTCATTGCTACCGAGATGGCTCCAAACTTCTGCTTTCCTAAAAGGGTTGGGGTGACATTGGATGGCCCCTGATGAGAAGGTATGGAGCCTTTCTAACTGTCCAGTTGTTCCAATTTAGAGATGTATTAATCACTCCACAGGGATCATTTAAAAAGAATTACAACACAACTGTTAACTTATTACAAACCCACAAACATTCACTGGACTGCATCATATCACCACTAGACAATTGAAGACAGTTGAATGGTGTCTTTCTTGAGGCTGTGAGCAGTGAACATTTATCAGAAACAGACGAGGCGAGAGGTAGAGGATGACATTAAACCTTTAACGTATATCGATTGTACTCTTCGCTGACACTATCTAAACAATCCTCGCTCCATGCCCATGCACACACACAAACAAGTGATTGTTAACACACATACACACATTTCTACCAACACATACTGTAAGGGCTGCAGGGTGGTGTTGCCATAGGAACGGGGAAAGGTAATGGCCATGTTCTTGAGCTGATGCCGCAGGGGGTGAGGGGCATGGGGGGTGAAAGTGAGTCAGACTTATGGACTAATGATAACAGCTTTAACTGCCATCTTACTGTCACCATCCCCCCCGACTGACAGTGGCAACAACTCCAACACCAGCGTTCTAATAGAAAAAAACATTTGAAGAAGTTCTAAGCAACAGTGATGCCATGCCATTTGTTTTTAATGCCTTCAGCAGAACTCCCGGCTAATATGGTTAATGCGGTTAGTTTTGATGCGGAGAGAACTGCTAGGCATCTTAATGCATGGCTTTCCATCTTCACCCCTTGGGTATGATGAATAAATGATCACTAATGCAATGAGCTAACCCTTTAACCAACACTGAGGATGACCATTTCCGTGTGTGTGTGTGTGTGTGAGCGAGTGAGTGTAATTTAATCATACCTCAGCAGCCCAGTCTAAGTGGGCTGTCTAAGTGTCAGAAAGCTGCAGGGTCTCATTCATATTTGACATATGTCATATGCATATATGGTTCCTGATATATACTAATACTAACCTCAATATTCAGAGTGAGCTTATATCATGACCTTCCTTACTTTACTTCATTTCAGGGCTGGTATGGTTTAAATCAATATAACTGAAGACCTAATTATTCAGGCTGGCATTTAGTTAATGTAGTTCACTTTTATCTTTTACTACTTTTATATCTCTGCCTTATTTTATTGTCTTATCTTTTATTCTATTCTTATGAAATTATTTATCTTGTGTATGTTATCTTTTCTCTGTTGTTTTTTGTTTTTAATGCCATACTGTGAAGTACTTTGAGCTGGATTCTATGTATGAAATGTGCTATACAAATAAAGTTATTATAATTATTAATATTATTATGTGTCGCAGTATGGCAGTGGTGGTATGTAGCACATTACATTTACTCAAGTACTGTACTTAAGCACATTTTTTAGGTAATTGTACTAGTATTTTCATTTCATGCAATTTTATACTTCTACTCTACTACATTTATTTGGTAGCTACAGTAAGTAAGTTAACTTTCAGATTAGGATTTTACATAAAATTCAATTTCAAAATCAATTTAATATAACGTATTGATTAAGCTACCCAACAGTATATTACGTAGTTAAAATTAGTGTCACGTCAACATCACATCGATTAAATACATCAACAATTTCCAGAATTCTACAAAATGACAGCATATGATATATCATCACAATATGATCCCAGTGAAAGATAATCATTTCTGATACTGAAGTTTTGCCCAGCCTTACTTACTTTTTTTGTCCAGGGATGATTTTATTTGCAATTTAACATCTTGAACATTCACAAGATGTGGATTGAATTTCTGTGGTAGCATTTGTAAAGCACTTGTAAAAAAACATCTGTTGATGGGCGTGGGCTGCACTGGATAACAGGATGAGAATTATCTTTAGGCCACTCTGCCAATAAAACATAGTTTATTAGTTTCCTCATCTCTCAGAGTTGTTATCACCTGCTGCTGCGGTTGTTCTTATCTCCCCCCTTCCTCCTTCTCCTCCTTCTCCTCCTCTTTCACCGCTTGATGCTTCCCATTGTGTCACTTTACCCACACAATGACAGGGGGGCTTTTAAAAATAGAGATGATCCCCCCAGATTACAGCGTTTTAATTACAGAGCTGTAGATGCGACGGGGGTGTAGAGGCCCCTGCCACTGACAGTGAGTGGGGAGGGTTGAGGAGGGAAGGAGAGTTGGAAGGCAGATTGGTACAGTGAATGTAAACTGTGTGCTAATTAGTGTCGTCTGCCATAGTGAAACTCTTAGGCTCTAACCGTCTATTTTTGTTGGGGATTGTTGGTTGCATTCTAAACACACACCAGTGGCCACATCATTGTTATTTTTAAATAGTAATACCAGAAAATCACCTGTGGGAAGACTGGGGGCAATTCAAAACAACTTTATCACACTCAACTATTACAATCAGGGCACACACCTATAGTTTGTTTGCTTTGGTACAAATCAGTTGATGAGTTTGTAAACTTGGAGCGATATGTCCTTGGTTAGGTTTCGTTTCACATCTGGAAAAATCCAAGCTTACCAAGATGCGTCATTACAAACCACGCAAGAACGTTCACTCTGCTTATTGGTCAGATGTGTCTGGGGTGGGAGCAAGAAAGTAAATACAGGAAGAAGGTCCTGTGTTCTAGACTAGTGAATATTTCGTTCATCTCCACCGTCAAACCAGCTCATTTCATTTAAATAATCAGACATGGTTTTGCGAGCGTTTGCTCTGGTCACCGAGACTTCACTCTGCTCTGACGATGTCTGTCTCCAACTCCGCAGTCTATTTCTGTGATAGAAACACTGCAAGCTGCTACAGTTTGCTGCTCTGCTGCATCGCAGATTGCTAAACACACCTGACTACAGAGACATTAGCTCAGACTTGCAGAGTACATATAGTTGGTGCGGTTCGAGTACGGATCACGTTCTCATCACAAACAAACTGCTCCAGAATTCGATTGAAAGCGTACCGAGACCACCTCTTCAAGCAGGTCTCGGTACGCTTGTTTGGTCCGCTTTTGGCACGCACCAGAGTTTGATTGCCGCGTTCTCACCTGCCCAAACGAACCGCACCAGCGGGGCAAACAAACTCTGGTTCGATTCAACCGAACTAAAGGCTGTCGTTGTGAAAACGCCCTTACACCTGCCCAAACGAACCACACCAAAGAGTAAAGCGAACTCTAGTGCGATTCAACCAAACTAAATAAGGCAGGTGTGAAAGACCTCTTAGAGTAAACCTTTATTTTAAAGCTGAGTCCTTTGCAGCAGCCCTGGTTCGGTTTGCTGTCATCCCTTCGCTCTCTCCCCCCTTTCTGGTCTGTCTACTATCACAATTTAATAAAATAAAAAAACAAGAAACGGCCAAATGGTTTAAATTCAGGGTTTTTCCTGGCACAGAATGGGTCTTTTAGGGAGAGACTACGCACGGCAGTAAGAGATTTTCGGTCCGCCTACCGTATTGACAGAAATGTATGCATTTACCTGTTATTTCTGCCCATTTAATAAACAAAAATGTATATTATGCCTGAGTAAATAAACCTCAGTTAGTACAGCCTGACCCTCCTATTCAAGTTCATGCTCTGCTTGTTCAACTGTTGTTTGATAAATAACTCTTAAACACATTTAGAGAGGATTTGAATTGCTATTTTTATTCTCAGTTTTTACCTTTTTTTTTTTTTGCTGGTGATTTTGTAAAACCTCTTTGGGGGGGGGTGCCAAACATTTCTCTATGCAGGAAAAACCCTGAAATTGTTTGTAGAGTATGAATATCTAAAATGACAGATGTCCTTGTAATTGCTTATTACAGTTACACAGTGATAGTGTGTAAATTAAACATGTATTAATTGATTATATGCATGCACTAATCGTTGTAGGTATATGTATGCATCACCTGGTATAGGGATTTCATCAAAACAAATGAATCAGCACAAAGTGTATGTTATTGGTATGTATGCTGTGTCATCAAGCATTCATTAACTATACACTAGTAATGGGTTGTCTATAGGAGGAAAAATTGTTTCAACAAATACAAACACACATATATAGACCACAACATAAACTTATATCTCCTTCTTACAAACCTTACAACAATTATGTGCTAGAAATCTAGTAGTAACTGTTGTTGTCCTGATAATAAATTGTAAATGGTAAATAGGGGGGTACAATTTAAGTGTTGCTCATTTAAGATGTCCATGTTATTTTTCTAATCCAAACATATCCGTTTAATCTCTAGGTTGTTGATTAAGGATGTAGTCTATGTTATCACCTGTTTTAATATTGTAGCTATTATACGCAGCATATAAATATTGTATCACGTAACTAAACCACATGCCATAATGTTCTCAGCACCCTCTCTGTCTGTGTTCACATACTTAGATAGACAGATAGAAAATGTCTCCTTTATATAATTTTAAAGTTTAACCTAAATGAAAAGCAATATAAAGATGCCTCAGTGTCCCAGTTGCACACTACATTTTAGTGCAGGGGAAATACAAAGGCTATACTTAGAAAAATGCCAGCATGCAGATTAAAAATCACTCACAAAAATCTCTTAATTAGAAAAAAACAACTTCTAATTAGCATCATAATTGTTATTACTTTTCAATTGTTTGTTGATTACTTGATGACTCATACATTACCTCATTTCAGACTATTAGTATCTAGAACACCTACCTAAGTTTTAAATTAATTTAAATTGCAGATATTTTTCTCTCTCTTGTTTAATTAGTGTATAAAAAAAAAAAATTACATCCACTGTGATTCACCGTTGAAAAACAGTAAAACATAAAAAAAAAAGTCCTGAGTGGGTGGATACTTTTATAGACAATAGTTTTGGATCTTTGAGTTACCAGCTGCTCTGCTTTAAGCTTCAGAAATGAGATTAATTAAACAGCCTGTACTACAAACTGTAGGTCAATGTAGATCACAGACGGAGGTAGTGTGAGAGAGTGTGTGTGTGTGTGTGTGTGTGTGTGTGTGTGTGTGTGTGTGTGTGTGTGTGTGTGTGTGCATATGCAGACTGTCGCTTGTGTTTTGGCACCTTGGCAACCCACTACTGTGTGCCTCTGCATCTCAGCAAACAGGTTAGAATTACATACTGAGCATAATATCAGCTGAAGCCCTCACATATGGCGTGGACAGAACATATTTATCCACACTTTGAGCCGTATGATCCTTTTCATACATTTTCTGTAAGTGTGCATTATTTTAACTCATTCTGTTCTATGAGGTCATTAGGCTGTCAGCTAAAGCTTGTAATCTTAGCAACGACTAACCTGCTGCTCTCGGTTTAGCTCAAACACAAAACCAATCACTGAGCTTTATGTCATAATACAATTGTTTCTAGTATTACAAGAAGTGATGTTTTTAATATTGTTTGCATATGGGAAGATAATCCTTTGTTCTTTTTCCTTACTGTGGAGTAGAGCTTCACCCCGAGTATAGAGGTTATATATAATATAGTTTATTCTCAGACTCTGTGCCTCCAGGCAGAGAGCCTCATTACAGTCTTATATCTCCTTCCCAGGCTCCTAACCAGCCCACCACTATCTTGCAGCAGCTCCCAGCGACCATGATGCCTCCTGGCTCTGCTCCTTCTATTAAACCTGGTGGTCACGTCAAGGAGGGTACGACAGACTGTCATCAGACACAAACTAAGTCTCAGGATTTCACACTCACTGCTGTTCTTGCCTATCTGTCACATTACTAGCTTGATAGCAAGCACTCAGATATATTATTTATGGTCTACTCTAGAGCTTGGACAATTACATAAAATGTGAGTTTGTATGTGAGAGTGTGTGTTAAATTCATATCCAAGTGCTGCATCAGGTGTTAGTCAGCCCGGTTTACAACTTTTAAAGAGATAATTCAACTATTTAAAATAAAGTTTTGTAAGTCAGTGGCATTTAGTTTAGAGATTCAAAGGTTAAAATATGGATTTTGGGTTATAACAGGTATAATGGCTGCCTAAACCCCGCTTCTGTTTCACTTTGAGTTGACTCTGGTTATAAAACAATCATGTGCTATAACATAAACTGAATTCATTTAAAGCCAAACTTGTGGTTCGGCACATAGCTGCATGAAGCAACTTTGCATTTCGGTTACATTTGTTAAAAAAAAACCAACACAAAAATCATGTATTTTGATGAGCGGTTACCAGATTTCATCAATATCCCTCTTAAATCCTGAACTTTCAGTGATTGGAAAAGTGGAATGGAGATGGTTTTATATGTTCAGTTTAAACTTGTGTGCACTAAAAATGGCCTTACCAATCACCAAATTTCTCTTGGGTGTGAAGTATTGATCCGCAAGGTCTTAAGTATTAGAGATGGTACATTCTTCTTTATTACAAACACACTTGCTGGCTGATATAATGGTTACTATTCTACCTTTAACATTAATTGACTGCCAATTAGCTGCCACCCTTCTGAATTTATTAATACTACTGCAGTGCTCATTTAAAACGGGCCTGTTTGGAACAGGCCTATTGCTTGACCTCTAGTCTGGTATTGTTGCTTGCAGCTTTCTCCAGAACCATTGTACCCCGAAATATCTTACAGAGTATGCAACCCAACTGTATACTAGTGGCTTACTGTGTATATCTACTTCATAGGAAAACATTACTACTACTAGTAGTACATACTACTACATTTACCTGACAGACAAAGGCAGATTTCGATTTTACTTACAAAATATCACAATTAAATTATGATGAAACTATCTAGCATCATATTAGAGTTGAATGCTCCACCTTGAACAGACATTAGGTAAATTGAAGTACATTGTGCTGATACTGCCTCTTTTTTAACTTGAAGTAAACATTTGAATGCAGGACTTGTACTGTGCAGTATGTCTAGTTTTACTATTAATAGTTAATAGTTTTACTTCAGAAAAATCATTTTGTGTATTTCTTCTGTGAAATATCACAGTTTGTCGAGTTACTGAATGTTGCATCACTGAGCTAACAAACGACTGGTGCCCAGAGATCAAATTCATATTGCCTGGAAACAATTTAATAATTTATCAGGGTGACAAATATTTCTTAAAACTTACACAGCCACATATATAAAACAAGTTTTTAAGTGACAGTGGAATTATGATAACTTACAGACTTTTCTGAATCTTGGTCAGAAAATGTATTTGTATTTCTGGGAAACAGTAAAATAATTTTGCGAGGTAAGTCAAACAAATATTGAGTGACAAGGTGAGAAAACTCACATTCACCACCTCGGTTTGACACATTGTGGATTAATGACCTGGTCGCCTCGAGGAAAGAGGACAGGATAGCAGGCTGATACAATAGATGAGACAATCGGAGGACCGTCAGATAGTGCTGATTGTGCTGTGTGTGTGTGTGTGTGTGTGTGTGTGTGTGTGTGTGTGTGTGTGTGTGTGTGTGTGTGTGTGTGTGTGTGTAATATTTTCAATATGCAGACCTTGTAGAGCTGATGATGATCCAGAATGCCCAGATGCACCAGGTCATCATGAATAACATGACCATGTCGGCACTCAGCTCGTTTGGATACTCCAGCCCTCTGCCGGGCCCTGCGGTGGGTACCAGACAAGGATCAGGGTAAAAAAACTTAGGGGTTTGACTTTTAAAAAACATCGGTCATAACTTGTGATATGAAACTGAGTTTGAGTATATCACCTTTATCTTGATATAATAAAATGTAGGAACAAGTTCAATGAATTCTACTTAGCTTTAACACAAAATCAAATTCTTCCACTCACAGATGTACAAACAATATGTGATTTTATGCAGCGTCCCAAAGTTTCCTCCCAGTGCACCTTTGATGTCTTGAAACTCAAATGTGAAATCATGTTTTAAGACATCAACATTAAGTTACACATACTTTGTGGGCTGTCTGGGTGTAATGTCGGGTAAAAAAGTTTTATCTATTTTCATTTCAGCTGACATTTTTAAATTGGAATTTAGAATCCACCTTGTTGTCATTCCTTAAGTTTTTTTAAAATAAGTAACAAAACAAGGTTTTCTTTCTTTTCATTTATTACAGTAAAGACAGTGTCAGTGAACTAAAACTTAAGCAGTGACAACTTAGTAATGATCTTAGTCTTTCACTCAAAAATAAAGCTGGGCTTTTTTCTCCATCACTATGTCAGGCTCCCAGAGATCTGGTTATAATTCAAGAGAACGAGGCTGACCCAGAGATACACCACCACTATTACCAGTCTATGCCTTGCATATCCTACCCTGCGTGGTTCCTGCCTCAGGCCACACTGGTCTACCAAGACCCCATCAAGCCCCCCTCTTCTCCTCCACACAGAGACAGGTGATCAGAACCCCTGCATGTCCATTACATTTCATGTGGCAACTCATTACTGATGGCCAGTGGCGTTTTAGGTGGGAAAAATGCTTGGGCAACAACTATTTTGGACAGATGCAAAACCAGAAAATTACACAATTTATACATTTGACATAAGTTAAGAGGCTATTTCACATTTAGCATAGGTGAGCACATACCTGTTCTCCTCAACTTTCTGTTATACAGTATGTGTCCTGCTGCTTTCTAGGTTGGTAATCCTCTCAGAAACAGGTTGAGATCCTGAACGAAAAACTGGTCTTGACGAGGTACCATCCCCTCCGAGCTACACACACCGGAAGCAAAATTTCTCTGACAAGCTAGCTTAATATTAGCAGTTAGCCATTTTTCCTGGAGAAGTACTCCACGTCAAGTATTTTCACCAGCGATTTGGTTGATAACAATAACTCACCCCGCAGCTGGTGGGCACCAAGGTGTTTGATCTAAAACAAATTCAAAAGGCAGACTTTAAAATGTGTTCTGTATAAGATAATCCACATTGTTACTAAATTACTAAAAGAAACGATTCCCAACCCAACTATTAACTAGCCAATGACGACAACGGTGCTTGGCAAATAGCCAATCAAATTGCATGGGGCAACAGGCAATCAGCCGCACTTGGGCATGCGCATTGTTGTTTTCCCACACTCGAGGCACTTGACATGAGCTGTTGTTCTCTTAATACATCCATGCTGTTACGCCTGTTGAGCCCTTTGATGTAGCCAAGCACATAAACACCATTTTAAAAACTATCAGCCACTGACATTAAATTGTATAATAATGATTAATAGATACATAGCAGCAGCAACCGAGGATGTTTATGTCATGCATTAATCCAGAATTATAGAATGTCAGAATAAATAAAAAGTCAAATGCACATTCATCATTCTGAAACAGAAAGGATAATCCTAACTAATCAGATTTCATTCCTGTATCAAATCAAACTATTGATGTGTTTGTATCAAATCCATATACTGTATAATAATAGGCTGAGACATTTTTTTTATAGCAGGCACCAGAATGTAATTTTGACAGACAGAGCAAGTCTATGAGGTTTTGATTAAAAAAGAAGGGACATTTTCTCTACAGAGGCTCCACTGTGTGAGGTAGATTCAACCTGTGTATTCTTCCATTAAAATCATTCCTGAAATGGCTCAAACTTACATGCTTTGAAGACACTGGGTGTTCATTACTGCAGGTGTGGAAGGATCTTACTTTAAGTGAATCAGTGTGTTATGTTGTAGATTTGATCATCTTAATAGCCTAAAGTGCAAAGATTAAGCAAAACCTGATAGGCATATACAGCATTTTAATGACATTTCTATGTACATTTTACATCAGATGAGCTTCCAGGATGATTGTTTCAGGTAGAAGGTCCACTTTTAGAGATAGTCTATTTGTCTTGCCATATCTTAAGTTGAGAGAAGAATTTAATTTTCTATTCTCTCTCAGCTTGTTCCCCTCCCGAATCTCCAGAATACATCTACCATCCATTATCAAATCTGTATATGAAAGGAAAAACTATTACTTTATTTACTGTATATCATTGATCATTGGGCTTTGGCCTTGTTATCATTGCCCATTATACTAGGTAAATAAAACATTCAGGAGATTTAACATTCATTTATATTTTTGTGTTTTGTGTGATCAGGTCTGCTCCTCCTTGGTCGGTAGGAGCCGATGTTACGCCTGCAGCAGCTATAACCAACCACACAGCAACACCCAGCCAATAGCCAATTAACACGGTCTGCTCCTGTGATGTCACAGGGCCCTTCGAAGCAGGGTGACAAGAGAGGTGCCAACAGCAGGCTTCACAGTAATTGTGATGAGAAGGGTACTGATTTGGGATGCTGCTAATGATTATGGTGCTGTTGATTATGAATGGCTTGAAAGATGAGTTCATCAGATGCTTTAGATGTGTGTAATGTTTTATTTATTTTTTCATAGAGAACAACAGTGCTGTGGAGGCAGAAGCAGAGAAAAAGATAGAGTGATTACTATTCACTCACCAATTATGTTTTTGTATGGGTTCTATGGGGAAAAAACAATCTTGAATGTATTCATCTTCACTCAAAGATCATGATTGATTTCACACTTCACATTTCACATTTTTTTGCTTATTACAATTAAATGCATTTATGTTCATTTACAATGGATTAAACAGGCAAATAAATATAATACTGTGCTATGTTAATGGCATGTTTATGCCTTTACTTTTTCTACCCTGCATTGCCCAAATTATCCAATAGGGAGCAGCAACAGATGTTAAGTGGGATGGCAAATAGACCACAAGCAAGATTTATACCGGTATTGACAAGTATTCACAGTGACTCTGCATGCAATATTGCTGATGTAGGCCATTACATACAACTGGATGACATAGCAAGAGTGTGACAACCATAGACTGGTGACAACACATACAGTCTATTGCTGTGAAACACTATGTGACCTTTTCTTTAAATACACTGTGATGAGTACTTAGGAGGAGGCACTACTCAATCCCTACAGGTGACAACAATAAAAGAAAGAAAATCAAATCAAATCAAATTAAATGCAATAATTTTGACATGTTTAAATAAGAAAAACAGCTATGTTTTGTGGTTCAAACTCAGGTAAAGTTGAGTTCATGTACAGTGTGAGTCAGTTATTAAGGGTTGCATTAACTTGCTTGCAGTAGCAGTTAAGTTAACTTTGCCAAATGGGATAATACAACTAGCACCACGTAGCTGAGACAGCTGAGGCATAGGAAAGAATTTTCAATGTCAATTTACGAGATTTGCCTGTGACAACACACAGCATCTCAATTCGCACATTTCTTGGCATCCACTGAAAATAGTTTCAGGGTTCGGAGGTTCATTTGGAGTTTGAAAAGTGGATTGTACTGTGACAGTGCAGGGTGGGGAGCACAGGGTTTTATCAACAGTGTGGGAGGGTAATTTTAAAGATAGGGGGTGAAGGCAGCACAACCAAATCTCTGATAAAAGACTAGGATTAAGAGCTCAAATGGGAAGGATGTGCCAATACGGCTGTCTCTACACTGTCTCCAGGGTAATGCCAATGTTTACCCAGCTATTAATATCAAACCACCGCACATTGCCTAACAGACACAAGGGAAAGTAACATGATAGAGAGAGAGGGACAGTAAGTCAGAAGGGGATAAAGAGACAAATATTTTCAGAAGGGGAATGAGATTAGAGAAGGGCAGCAAATGGCAGAAGTAATAATTGGATTGAGCATATTATTGTAGATTTAGAGAGTAAATGAACTGAGGTGGTGCAGTGCATCCAATAAAGCTCCGCACACCAACAGAGGAACAGTGCGCTCTGTGTTGGAAACAAACACAGGTGGTGGGACATGAAAGATGAATAAGGCTGTAAAGTGGTGAAGTGGGGATTGTTCAGAGGGTGGAGGACACTGTCACAGTATACATGTGTCCAAATTATGGGTGACAGATTCCCAGCTATTTATTTCAGCATGTCTGCCATCATGGTGCCTCCTGAAATGCATTTCCATATTGATCTGTTCCTTTCAATGTTTTTATAGTTTTTTTTGTATGTTTTACTGCTTATTCACATAATTTTTTTTCCATTCATGTTTGGATTTATTATCACATCATATCATTGTTTAGGTTATAACCCCTTTTGCTGTAATTATATTTATCCCATTTTCTTTGTTGTATGCCATTTTCTCCCAGGTATCAATAAAGTCTAATCCAATCTATTACACTTTATACAGTGATGAAACTGCCTAAAGCTGCAAGATAGTGTTATTAGAGTTATACCACTGTCCTTACAGCCTAGCTCAGCTCTTACTGCCTGGTCAGAATCCTTGTAAACCAGGTAACTCAGCTTTACATTATGTCTTTACTTTTAAAGCATCATTTGATTCACCAAACCCTTACCATGCTACAAAGCCTTTTCCATTCACCATTAAATGTAATGAGAATATGTTCATTTTCCATTTAAAAGAAAACACAATGAGTGAAGAGCAGCTCAGCTTTTATTAGTAAAAATATAAATATCTAGGAAAAACATTTCAACATGATTGCACACATTTCAAATTAATTCAGAAAATAGGCATTCTTAACTAATCTGTATCTGTCCACATATCAACTAACAAGACAGATCACTTAATACACAGTGTGTTATTAGTTTTCCTCCTAATTAGAGGTGTCAGCTGGCACACACACATATGTACAGCTGCAGTGTGTGATCACACCGGAGCATTCTGTACTCTTCACAGATATTGTCAAGGACCTGTAGAGGCCTGGGAGTTGCATACCCAGACCCCTCACCCCTCCTCTTCCCCTCTGACTCTCCCTCTTTCCTTTTGCATATCATTTTCCATCTGTCACTTTCTGTTATTCAATTCAATTCAATTTTATCTATTTAGTTATCTCAAGACACTTTACAGATAGAGTGGATCTAGACCACACTCTATAATTTATAAAGACCCAACAATTCCAGTAATTCCCCCAAGAGCAAGCAATCCCCTCACCACCTATTACAAGTATAATCCATTAATCTGATCTCCAAGAACACTTTTGATTTACCTTACAAGGATATTCACACTTTTCAATGCAAAATAAAGGAAACAAAAAGTTGTATGCAGCATTGTTAAGGAATAATTGGGTCGCAGTGATTCCACTGAGAGATCGGTGATATGGTGAGGCCAGCTGGCCAGCACAGGCAGGGATCAGCCCATGGCACAGCTGAGAACACACACCCTGCCTCTTCATCACAGTGCCTTAACCTAACCATTTCTAGTACCACTGACCACCAAATGCCAACAATGATTGGTGCTGTGCTTGTCAAGAAACACAGATAGTGCTAAAGATTTACAGTTTTGGATGAATGTCATGAATGAATGAGATAAATCTATATATATCTTGTCATGCGCTTTCCTGACACACACAGTTCAATGCATATTCCTTCCCAATTGTCACCCATCTTGTCCCTCCCTAACATCCCCTCTTTCTCTTTTTGTTTTTCACCCTCTCTGGGCCTCTTGAGACATGGAGCGACCCAGGTCTCTGGGTGCTTTGAAGAACTCCATGAGGGTTGGCTTGACTGGGGGGAGGTCTCTTGTGATCTCGTCCACGGTCCTCTTACTGGGACAGACTCCGTCTGGGGTGGGGAAGGTATACAGGTCCTCCTCGGAGTGTGGGGCTCCACGTCCAAGCCTGACACCCAACTCTGCGGGAGTGAAGATTGGCAAGGGGAGGGTTTTTCTCTTTGGCAGCAGCTGGTGCTCCCTCACCCCTCTTTCCACAGTGCCCACTCTGAAGACACCAGAGGGGCAGATCTGTTTCAGCGGACGGGCCTGCCACTGCCGGGAAAGAGTCTCCCTACGAGAGTCGTCATTCATGTTCATCGTCTGCCTGCGGGCATCAGAGAAAAGTTGAAGTTAGAAACTGTGGGAGCACTCACTGTGATTTACCTACTTAATTAGACTATAACTGCCCTCCAATATGAGAACAGTTCTTCAAGAATTGTCAAGTAGATCTCAATCCATATCTGATGATGGTAAGGGAGATTTTAAATCACAGCCAGAATATTATTAGTAGAAATAGAAACTTTTCCCCCTCTCATTCAGGGGTGACACATACCACATTAAGGCGAGACAGCAGAATGTTTTTTTGGTTGGTCTGTGAGCTCTCACCTGTCCTGAGGTTGAGTCTTGAGACTGACACTATGCCAGTCAGCGCTGTAGCTCTCCCTGTGAGCCTTGTTCTCCTCCCATAGGCTGCAGGTCAGCTCAGCTCCCACCACCACACCATTACTCTTCTCCAGGACGGTATTGACTGGCATCATCTCTGCTGTAGGAAGATCTGTCTTGAATTTATCGCCTCCAATGGGTCTTGTTGATCAGTCTTAAGGTCTGGTGTTGTGTCTGTGATTAGGCTGTTTGTTCAAGGGGATAGTGATGCTTCAGCTGGCTGTATCTCCTGGCTCTCTGTCTCTCTTTGTGCTGTCTCTGTCTGGGCTCTGGTCTGTCCACGACTTTTATAGATGTTCTGTTGCTATTCCTGATCCATGTTGTCACCCTACAATCAGTGTGCAATGACATTTGACACCAAGTGCTCCGTGTCCCAGTTGCTGAGAACTGGAAGTCCAAACTCTGAGGAGGGGTTAAGGGTAATTGGGCTGAAAACCCCCTGATTCTCAAATTGTATGCCCAGTCTTCTCTGTAATCACTCAGCACTTTCCACTTCAGCTGGGATCGTGGTGTCAGAATGGAAAGTATCATGGAGACACTCATGGAGTCTATATAAACACACACAGGTTTAGGAATCTTAATAAGGTTTTGGTCTTGATGTACACGAAGCAGTTTGATGTGGAAAGACTGCAATGATGCAGCTGTTTTCCATACACAAAGGATATTTCAGGCAGTAGGTTAAATATGTATGCATCAGAATCACAACACATCTGTCACTTGAAGATAAAAGGTGAAAAGCTAGAGAACTTTATGGAGTAGCTTGCTGACTTTAAAATCATAACACAGTTGAGAAGGAGTTTATACAACAGCTGTGCCTTGTGACAACATCAAACCCCCTCATTAAATGCCATTACAGTGCGCTGCCTCAGTACAAGTGAGAGCTCCTCCATCCCCAGTGATTCATTACCCCGGTGACAGAGCGCCACACAAGCCATAATCAACTCAGGTTACAGACTAAGAAACACACGCACGTGCGCGCGCGCGCGCGCACACACACACACACACACACACACACACACACACACACACACACACACACGCACACACACACACACGCACACACGCGCACACACACACACACACACACACACACACACACACACACACACACACACACACACACACACACACACACACACACACACACTAACCTCTGACAGTTGTCTGTTGGTGTGATGTTACTACCGGTCCCTGACTCTGACTCATTCATCCACATCAGGTACTGATATCATCAGATAACAGAGATCAGATATCACACACACACAACATAAATTATCCTAATGATGAGATCAATCACACATCTTAAATGTGTTTTTCATTAGTTTCACATGTAGTTATGAAAAAAATATGCAATCTGCTAAATCTGTGCCAAATTATGATATTAAATCTATAGCTGTCTATGACTGCCATTCCTTTCCACTGACTATTCATGCCCTGTATGTCTAATGTTACAGTTACAGTAAATGCTATTTTCCCTGTCTGTCAAGTACAGCAATATTTAAATGTCTTGTAACTTCTCAGCAGGGTGACATTGGTTAGTGTCAGAGGTAAAAGAAGAGCACCGTAGGCATCCTTGGGGTCATGCCTTCAGTCATGTTATGACAACATAGCAACGATGAAATGCCACTTTAGAAACCTAGTAAGTCACTATGCAAGGTCCTTCAGTGTTGAGATTATCTTTTTAGAGTCAACATGACACAGAGCAATAATAGACTGTAAAAAAGAGGAGACAGTACACAGAGTTTTAGCTATAATTTGAGAATTCACCTGCTTAAACAGCAAAAGGGCATCAGATAGCTGTCACCTCCTTGCTGTTTTTGGGTGAGTCATGCTATGCTAATGAAGCCATGGGGTGTGAATGGTGTGTAAAGGTGAACAGTGATAAGGTGAGCCCTGTCACAGTGATCGTCACTGTCACAGTCACAGTCATCCCTCCAACAGCAGCAGGCCACACCTGGCCAAGACAAGCTTTGTGTTGCATAACAGCGCTGCCACAGCTGCTGGGAAGTGACAGAAGAGACAGGGAGTCGGAGGGAGAGAGGGGGAGGAGAAGGGCAATTGCAAGATAAAGCCCGGCCTGTCAGAAGGTGGTAGAAAAGGCAAAATGTTGCAAGTTTGAGTAACAGAAGAAGACTGAATCCGACCCGACACACAGTGCTTGGTTAGCAGCAAAAGGTATCAGAGGGCAAATGGACATTCCATCGATTCCTGCGCACCATCTTCAACTTGACTCTGGTGTTTCATACTGGCACCACAGTCAAGTGTTACCAGCTATTACAGTGTGTGTGTGTGTGTGTGTGTGTGTGTGTCAGCAGGCTGGTGCTGTGTTCAAACATGTGCCCTCAAAAGAGTGTCTTACATAACAACAGCAGCAACAACAACAAGAAGCTGACCACCAACACTCCTTTTTCACCATCCATCTTGCAACCCGGTCTGGCCTTAGGGATGGTCAGACGCCATACAGGCAGCACAAGGCCAGGATTTAAGGTATGTCTGCGGATCAGAGTGTAAGCCAGTCATGGGTACACACAGCCGACATGCCACGTGAGGGCACAGTAACAGACTGAAGAAGACCCTTGTGTTCCACTTCAAAGGAATGTTGCTCTCGTGCCACAGTTTCCATGGAATCACTGCTTAATTCTCACTTGACACACAATCCTATTTCAGTTTCGGATTTGCCGATAGTCATGCAAATTATTCTCTTCTTCTTTGTGTAAGTTGTTAGTAAATGGAAACTCATATCACTTCACATGAGGCAGCCCCAGAGAAGTTATCATACCATGTGACACTGTACAGGCTTTAGGCTGGAACTTTATTTTATCATAAACTGGACACAAGAACACATACACAAACGTCTATATGAGCCTAGAAATCTTTCACATTTTAGGTATTTAATTGCTGGAGGGGAAAAAAAAAACACCCTCATGCATTACCTAAAAGTCACCTCAGTCACATACACAACCAATTTAAATAGTTCAACATACTGTACTGTATTTCCATCTGCTATTTTCCCAAATGTTTAAAACCAAATGCAGACTATGAGTTAAAAGTATCAATTATGCAAACACACATTATTGTGACACTGTAAGAAAAAATCAGATTAATGGGCTATTTATTCAGTGTTGTTACCCATCATGTGATAGAAGGCGTGTTGATAATCATAGGACAAAACATAAAGAGGCTCTGCTCAAAGGAACATTGCTACCCTGAAGGTTCACAACAGCTGAACAATCAACAGGCTAAGAACTTGATAAAACTCTGTGGTGGACAGAAAAAAAGACACAGACATTTAATACCACTGTAACATTTACCAGAACATTTGAAAAAGCCCTTTTAGATTTTGACTAGTGGAAATAGAATAAGACTCAAGCTGTGTAGTTATGGGAGAAAAAAATAATCGTTCAGCCTAAAGCATCCAAGAAGCAGCAACACACTTGAAGGTAAGAGCTATGCATTTCTATCACCCATGTCTCCAGGGTTGATAACTACTGCCCCCTGCCATGTATTTCTTATTATTGCAGCCAGTAGATCTTAAGATCTGTCACTTAAGTTTCCATCATCTCCTCCACTCTCGTCCTCATCGTCATTGCCTTTTCCATTCATGGCCTCTACCCTGGCCAGCAGCAACGGCAGGTTTATGGCAAGGCCCGACTCCTCCTCGTCTGAATCATCCTTTGGAGGATAGAAGCTCCTTGCCTTTTCCAGAAAATCTTCAGCTATATCTAGATACAGGAGTCGATCCTACGAAGAGGTAAAGAAAGAGAAGACGTGGTTGAAGCAGCGAAACTGAATGTGATTATTGTCAGAATATGGGTGTTAAAGGGGTTAGTGTCTTTCACTGCACCACAGGAATTGCATATGTCAACCTATATCGTCCAGAGGCTGTGATCTGAACCTCTGGAAGAATCTTGATTCATTTATCTTTTGACCATTTAAAAATGATAAGATAAACCTCTGTTGAATGATACCCAATACCTTCTCTGCAACTGTGAGATAATTCACCATTGGTTCATCCTGAGTTCATGCCCCTAGCCTTAGGCTTAGGTAACAGGAGCTAAATGGATTTTTGGATACTGAAGTTGCAGTTAGACCTATTTAACAAGATGGCTACAAGGGGTTGAGGAAAAGTACCCCTCGTTATGGCCTTGAGCACAGGGATGGAGTAAACACGCCCTCATTTTGGGTTAGGTCATGATTACGATGAGTGATATGTCTCACACCACCCAAGGGTGGTTTTTAACCTCTAGGTCACAGCAATGGCACTTTCACTTGAGGGATCAGTATGAGATCAAAGTTCACCAGGATTAGTAGATATCTCTCTGGTGGCGGCTCTCTGCTGCTGAAGATGGAAGTCTCACTGTGGAGCGTATTAAGCATGGCACGTGCTGCGGGGGCATTACGCATACGGTCATGTGAGGCTCCAGCAGACACCGTCAGCAGTGAGTCGGCCTCCGCCGTGAAACCTAGAGAAGAAGGTATACCATGTTCCGTTACTATGTATGCAGAAGTGTAAATCTGTCCCACATCTCATCTGTTCAGCATTACCTAAGTTCTCCATGACTGTCTTCCATTTGTCTCTGACTTCTCGACGGGTATCTCTCATGGCATCGATGCCAACACTTAGTCGGCGATAGCCCTGAACAAGAAAAGGACAAAGCAGTAAAAACTATTTCTTTCAGCCTGCTGAATTTCTCTCATAGGAGAGGCTCTTCTGGTCTACTCTCTTGTAATTAGATCATTTCAACATTGTCCTGCTGCCCCATAGCTGGTTTGAATGACAGATCATAATCATTTTATACAGCTTAAGATGATTTGTCATTCATGTTTTCTGTCTGTTGCACTTTGTTGACTCTTTTGCACCTTCTGTAGTTACATTTCAGACCTTTTTTGCACCAGTTAGAGTCAACTGGAGTTCTTTTTTTACTGCTGTACAAGTTGTTATTGGTTTCTTTTTTCAACTTCAGGTTAACATGAATGAATAAAGCCTCAAGACTCTAATCTGTGTCAAGAAAATCTTTCCTCACATACCGTGGATCCCATGCGGGTCTTGTTCCTGGCCTGCAGCAGGCCGTATAGGACCCGGTCGTCATCTCTCTCTGAGTGGCTGGGGTCTCCTGGCTCACTCCACAGGTTGGTCTCCTCATCACGACGCTTCTGCACTTCACGGTTAAAATACTCCAACGGATCCTGACTGTTAGCCAACACAAACAAGCAATAAATACACTTTCATACAGTGGATGTACATACATAATAAAATATGACATGACAATTACAGTACTTACTGACACTATAAAATACATTTTTGGTGCATTGTTCTGTTATAGTGTAAATGATAGGTAAATGATGATAATCGTGTTAAAGTGGTAGGTGGTCTTCTTACGGTATTAAAGGCTGCTTTTCCTCATCTTCGTCATCGTCGTCACCACTATCGCAGCAGCAGCAGCAGAGCTTCTTAAAGGCTGAACCCATCTAGAGTCAATGGGTAGTAGGTGTTCACGATGGTTGATAATCCAGACGTAAATCGGACTTCAGTTCTTTGAAAGGTAGAACAACTTCCTTGGTTCTTCAAGCAATAGTAAAGCTGATTCCAATGGTGAGTCTGGTCTGATATGTATGAACTCAGCTGGTTTGCTTTTAATTTCACAATGCTTCTGTGCTGTAGATGCTCTCTCCTTAGAGATGAGACCTTATTCACAGCCTATGTATCAAAAAGATTCGGCAAAGTAAGAAAAGGCACCTGTCACAACATGTGGTCCACTAGAATGAATCTTAATGATCTGGTTTCACTCTCAGAGGAAGAGCATCTGGTAAAAATGATCAGAAAGAAAATCAGGTTAAAAAAAGTTATAAAACAAGTCACTGATCCCCAAACTCTACCTAATTTTCAGCTTCCCATTTATAGGGCCCAGTCAGGGCTCCACATCCAGATCATGAGCCAGAGCCTGTCCGGGTAGAGATGCTCAGGCAGATGGCAGCCCAAGGACTGGTGCTTCTCATCAACCTTACGAAGGGGACAAAGAGCACAGTGAGGTGCTCCCTCTCTCATCGATTTAAAAAACACATATTCACACACCCACAGCCTCAGAAGACAGTCACAACATAATCATGTGAACTGCTCCAGCTCTTGTCCTCAGCATTTGGTTTTGCCCTGAGGACAACACATCTCCTTTTCAACAGTAAGTCTGATTACACACTCTATATCCAATCTACCAGAGTTTATTATTATTATTATTATTTATTAAGGATTATTTAAGTTCATTGCATCACTGAGATCACTTAACCATGAATCTGTATACATCTGGTAAATTAGAATCTTTGTATGGATTACTTTGAATTTCTGAAGATTTCATAGAATATCTGATTTTACAAGTCTTTCAAAGAAAAAGCAGAAGTCTGGTTAAGCATTGTGAACATTGCAACAGGCTGACACACATGTGACATAGGCTCAGGTCACATGGTATTATTGCTCATGACATAACCCCCCCCTCCCCCCAAGGATCCAATGCTGGAAAATATAGGGGTAGAAACTACCATAATATAAGAGTCATTCAGTATCACATAGGGGGAAGATAAAATAATCTTTTATCATGTAGGTCATACAAGATATACATACATACTGTATACAAAAACAATATACTGAGTATGAAATTGATAAAGCAAGAGGTTTATATTAACAACTGGTTTTGACTGCAAGTTAAATGAGGCTTGGAAGCTGGAACACGGTCATGAGTTTATATTTTTTATTAGACATAAGACACTGGTTAAGACTCAAAAACGGTCGGTCAGTATAGAGTATGTGATGGCTTCAAATTAACATGTTTGATGAATGGTCTATAGACACACTAAAAGTATTATTAAAAAAAACTATCAAAGAAAACAAGTACTCTAAGCAAGCTTCATACATATCCAGTATAACTTTGCTTAACATATTAATCATTGATTCACCAGTATAAAATAAATGCAAAGCAAAAGAAAAGGCGGACATGTAATGTGACTATGTTAAAGGCACCAAAATGTTGATATCATTAACGACATTCTCTCAGTACAGTACTGAATGTAGCTAAAACCAATCCCCTTAAATCTCTAGCCACTTGTTTGACTTTATAAAAAGGAATAATTTCAGACTGTGATCGCAGCATTCACAAATAACCTGGGCTTACAAAGTAAAATGCCTCATGGTCGTGTGGCCATGATGCGAGTGTGATGTGGTGAATGACCACATTACACTCACATCATCAGTTTACACAAATATGCTGTTTCAACGTATGAACATTTCAATAAAGTTGTTTCATGCCTTATTTCTCAAGATTGAAAAGCACAAGAAAGAACAAGTCACTCTTTGGTTCAGCTCCACAGTGGTTTGAACCAATGACCAGACCTCAGTCTTTTTAGCTTTCATTACATATGCAATGTTAAATCATGATTTGTCTGGAGGTACAGACTTTGAAACAAAGCTAGAACTCAACAAGCTAGAAGTGACATTTCTAATTGACTAAAAACAACATCATGCTCGATGATGTAAGAAATTATAGAAAAACATCATTCCGTGCCACATCTCAGGCCCTGAGGGAAGCCAGAACTAAAGTCAATGGAAATCCGTGAAGTAATAACTTTTGAAGACAAATATAGAGTCAGCTCTTTTACCATAAGGCCACTAGAGGTTATTGGCACCAAAATTAGCTTTAGTTAGTATACAGCAGCCTAATGTATGAACATTATCACCATCATCTTCATTTGTCTTAATGCGCTTGCCAATGCATTTGAAACACATCACCTCATCTGACTGACTGGTTTGACTTCCTGGCTGATCCCGACGTGCAAAACAAAAGCAGTATTAAAAACCCTCAGTAACAGTTGATTAAATGTTAGCCAATTTTTGCACCCTGGGACAGAGAATGATGTCAAACCACAGTAGGAGGCTTTCACTATGTGGATCAGTGGTGTCTCCCTCTAGTGGTGATTAGACTACAGGCGACATCTTTCCCCATCTATTACAGTGTAGAAAAGGAGAATAAACGGTGTGGAAATATCTTTTACCCATTTAAATTAAGGGTTTGTTGAAAATATGGCTGTGAAGTGTGGATTTTTTTTAGGGCAGGTGCACCAGAGAAACACATTTAAGATGCTACAGTGAAAACATACACACAAAATAATTAAAACAAAAGCAGCAAGTAAACGTGTGCAGTAAGATAAGGCTCAGAGAGACAGCTGCTTCATGCCATTGCACCAGTTCTTTTGTAACAAGTGAAACAGATGCCCAAACAGTGAGATTCACTGGGATCTTCATACAGGTTTACTTGTTTCAGTAATGTCCGCCCTGCCACAAGACGACTTAGCAGATTCAGGAAGCACAGTACTCATTGCACGGCGAGGGACACAGCAAAACAATTACAGGTCCACATAAAAACATGTATGTGATCACGCTTAAAAAACAACGTTGAAGTTTAAGGATGAGGAGGAACATTGTCTTTGAGATCTGAAAAACTCCTCTTCTCTTGTGACTGAAGTGTGGTTACATGTCTCACATCTCCTATGCTTACAAGTGCAGTGTTCTCAGTCAGGGTAGCACATCCCTTCAGCTGAGGGTACTGCTAAAGCACATTTTTGGGGTCCACTAACAGAAAAGAATAGTGACATCTCTCAGCCAAAGTTAGAGGTCTCTCCTGTTTTATGTGTGTTGGTGGGAGCGGAATGAGGGCCGCAGCTCAGCGATACGTTGCCGTAAATGGGACATGAATTCAAACATGGTGGCGGCCAGACTCTGGTGGATGAGGTAGCGGGGCAGTCGGCCCTGAAGAGACACAAACAGTGACTGTTAATTCTGTGCTTCTTACACATTATAACTTTTTTGTACACCTGAAATATATTTATGCTTTTCTTTCATCTTTCATTTTTATCCATGCTAACGGCATGGCTCTATTGATGGCGGTCTGTCAGTCCACCACATAGAACTATGTTGAGATATTGCTATGACATTATGTACAGACATCCATGGTCCCCAGAGATGTTTCATCTAGCGCCATCGTCACGTCAAAATTTCAATTTGTTCAGTAACATTGCCATCAGCTGCTCAGCAGCTTTCTTTGTCTCAGTGTGTTCTGCAATTCAAATGTTCATCCTTGTTATTTATATGTTAATAGATTCTAGTATAATTACTGATTGAGTCATGTTCAAAAACCTCTTTTTGCTCTATTCTCATTCTATTTTTCTGCATCCGGTCACTATTTGCTGCTGCAGCAAATCTTTTCTAATTACAGAAAATTTGAATTTTACCAATCTTCAAGGCAACGATGATCCCATCTTGCCTCGAATGACATACAATGGCAGATTAACTGAGGCGCGTATCTTCTCACCTTCAAGTCTGTGTTGAGGACCCAGATGAAGGTGCAGACAGACGGGTTACTGCTGGATTTGAGCACCACAAATCCTCCGGGACCGTTCTCTCCCCTGAGGCCAACAATAAAAAAGGTAGGAGAGAAGACAGAGAAGTTTAAGAAATTAAACTAAACAACTGCACTTTTGTCAAATCGACACGATGTTCAGAATCTCACCTGACGTAGCGACCGCTTGAAGGTTTGCTGTTGTGGTCAGTTGCCATGCCAGCAGACAGGTAGCAGTCTCGTTTGCGTTCCACCCGCCGAACATTAACAAAGTCCCTAGAGGAAAGAAAAATCCATCGGTCAGTCAATTTACATTATTTCAGACCTGTAGTCTGCATGAAAATAAGGTGAAAGAAAATAAACCGCCACATATTGAAGCTGGCTGTATGCTGTGCTGATGTACCTCGCAGACACAACTCCCCCTGCTGCTCCAGAGGCGACATCATATGATACTAGAGTGTTGTCGTCAACCCTCTGAAGGATCTGAGGAGAAGGCAGACAGCACTGTTAAGACTGTGGCACAACACAATGCAAAATATTCAGAAACATGAGTAAAAATACGTCAAAGTTGTCACCTGGCAGGCGGAAACAGTTCTGTTCCACTGGACCATCTTCTCTGGTTGCAGAATTACCTCCTGATACACAAGCTCAGCAGGACACTGCATAAAGGCCTGAACAAAAACAACAATACACAAACATTACAAAATGCCTCTTTTAAACTTGAAAAACATGACTCAACACAGGTAATTTAATTAAACACAGCATAAGTGTGTCTAAAAGTAAAATGAATCTGAGGCTAGGTTATGACCAGGCCTTGTTTATCATTTAGGTGATTATCATTATCATCTCAAATAGCCTTCAGTTATGTAGCATCCTGTAAATAGCAGGCGTCCTTTGACTATCTCTCTGGGAAATTACACCTGCTAAAAGGAACTCCTTTGCAACGTGACTCCAGTTGCTCTGAAGCTAGTAGAGTAGCACCAGGAAGTCTCTTTAATATCTGATTTAACACCACATTAGTCTCGATTATTTCATAACAGTGACCTCTAGAGGTTGTTCAAATACATACATGCCCATCAGCTGCAAAGTGTACTTAATTCAGTTACGGCAGAGTGTTTAAAGGTCCCATGGCATGAAAATTTCACTTTATGGAGGTTTTTAATGGTCCCCCAGTGGCTAGAAATGGTGCTAGGTGTAAACCGAGCCCTGGGTATCCTGCTCTGCCTTTGAGAAAATGAAAGCTCAGATGGGCCGATCTGGAATCTTGCTCCTTATAAGGTCATAAGGAGTAAGGTTACCTCCCCTTTCTCTGCTTTGCCCGCCCAGAGAATTTGGCCCACCCATGAGAAAGAGAGAGACATCATGGCTTGCAAACCAGCAAAGCATGGCAGTTGGTCAAGGCCACACCCCCACCCTCCATTTTTTATATCTATGTTTAATGCCATATTCAGTCTCATTTTTAGATCTATAGCATTAAACAGCTTGAAAAAACACTGTTGATACTGGTTTACAAATGTGGAAATATTCATATAAAATGGCTAAAAAAAAGAAAATATTTTTGCTCTATATAAGCTTCATTTGGATCACTACTAGAGCATGTGTCTTGGTGAGACACAGTTTCACAATGAATACACAAAGTGCTGCTGTACCTTCAGAATGAAAGTCTTTCCATGGAAGGGAATCTCCAGAGTGTAGACACAGTCTCCCATGTCCTGAAATGAAACAAAATACTGTTAGTAGGATGATTGTTTCTCTTTCGTTTCAGTGTATCTAAGGAAAACTAAAGTAAAAAACTATTTACCTTTTTGGTGGTAAAATATAGATGGCCTTTTTTTTTTTTTTAATTAAAAATTTCCGATTCAGATAAGGACTACAAATAAACTGAAACCATTCCTGCAGCGAATGTGGAACGAGTTGGGTTTTCAATTAGTGTTTGAAATTTGGATCTGGGTCCAAGTTACTAAATGATGTTGTTTCACTGAGTCCAGAGTCTCACTGAATCTGCTTTTCCTATTAGCAAAGAACTGTGCACAAAATACTGAATTAACTACATAGCAAATATGTGACCCATCTAAGCAGTAAGTTCTAGTTTTAGTACTCTGAACGCCCATCTTGGACTTTTATTTCTCTCCAAACAAGTTACTTAACTGGATCCATATTGAATAAACAATACAGCCCGACCAGTACTGGATTGTTTAAAAAGAGTTTAAAAAAAAAAGATGTATCAGCCAATAGTAATCTTTTTCAACATTAACACATAACCCAAGGAAACTAGGGACTAACTCAGGACGCCATTACTCCACCAATGTATAATAATCTGAATGTCGAGGACAGCCCCTTCAAAGAATTATGATCAAGGCATACAGTGTAAAACCAGTCAGTGCTCTGTGGTGGACAAACTATGTAATAGTGAAAGACCTCAAACCCAGCTTGGCATTTCCGTACAGCAATCTTTTGTTACTCATCGACCGACATACACACACACACACCAATATCTGCAATGTGCTAATATCGGCAGATTTATTGGTCCAACTCTAATACACAAATTCAATACAAAATTCTGATTCATTAAATTGTAATCAGGGCGACCGGATAGCTCAGTTGGTAGAGCGGGTGTTCATATATAGAGGTTTACTCCTCGACGCAGCGGGCCTGGGTTCGAATCCGACCTGTGGCCTTTTGCTGCATGTTATTCCCCCCTCTCTCTCCTTTCATTTCTTCAGCTGCCCTGTCAATAAAGGCCTAAAAATGCCCAAATGATAATCTTTAAAAAAAAAATTGCAATCAAACCCCAACCCTCCATATGGCTTGTTGCAAAACACAATGAAGTTTTGGTGATTGAACACTATGTTATACTACTGTATTAGTCTGACACTTTGTCTACACTGGCCACATAGCCAAAGCAACACATCACCAGGGCAGCTTCACTCCTCTGTCAGTCCCTCAGATGCATTTTAGCACTGTAGTTATGCATGTGACCGCAACCAAAGGGGAAGAGAAGACACTTCTTCATTGGATAGATCAAATATGTTGAAGCTAAATCATTCACTCACATTGTTTTTTTCATACTTCCAGTTTTCCTCCTGGGCTAAGATCTGCTCTACCACAGACATGGCCTCACGACCCTGTCTGACATACTCCTTCTCCTGGAACAAGAGTGAGAAGAGGAAAGAAAATCATCAGTCATGATCAGGTGAGGAGTACAGAGACTCCTCAGACTGATGCAGGTACCTGTGTAGTGACAGCTTTGCGTCCAAGACCCTCCTCATCCAGATCCTCTTCAGATCCTGCAGACAGAGCCAAAATTCAAAATGTGGCTCAAATAAAAAGGACATAATAAACCCACTAAGGCCCACGCACAGGCTGACTAAACAAGGACCGATCACAACAGAGGAGCAGACATCACCTGCGACGGATTCAGGTGGAGAGTAAAACTGTCCGTCTGAAACAGCGCGGGGGTAGATCATGGGGGCTCGTTCACAGGCTGCGTTGACCGCTGCCAGGTAGGCTGATGTCAAAGAAGAAAAATAGTTAGAAAAGGAGAAACAGATTTTGGTGGAGTCGTGTTCAAACTTGTCAGAAATCTCTCTCTCACCTCTCTCATCGTCGGCCTCCTGAGTGAGCACCTTGAAGTCAAGGAACCAGGTCTCCAGCCAGGCCACCACAAACGAAGTGATGGGTATCACATAGCCAAAGGCATTCTGGGAAAGGAGCTGTGTAGAGAGAGAAACCATGTCATCCTGAAGCTGCGGGGTATCAAACTAAAATATAAGTACTATTACGAGAGGTGGTTGTATTTTGTGTTGTTACTTCCCCATTGTTGAATATATAAAAAAAAAAAAAAGGAACGAGAGCTGTAAAAATGTTCCTCTGTGCTGCATAAAAAAATCAAATCATAAAAACTCTTATCAGCTCAGCGTCCGGTCAGATAGCAGATTTACTGGCATAAATGCAGAAGTGAAAAAGTCTCTGTGGTTTTTGACTGATATGCACCAAACACACATATACACAACTGTAAAAATGTAGCAGAGGCAGGAGGGGGACACTCACACTAGATACGATGACCTTAACAACGAGGAAGACGCTGGTCACTAGAGTGGTAACCTGTGGAGGAAGGACGATTTGTGTTATAATTCACATCCAGATCTGCTAATAAGAGACATTACATGATTTCATCAGTGTGTGCTTCGCTGTGCCTTAGCTCACTTACCGCAATAACCCACCAATGCTTCAACCGAAAAGCAGCGTAACCCACTTGTAGACACAGGAAACGAAACAAGGCAAGCAGCTGAGACAAGGAGGAAGGAAGGAAGGGAAAAGTTTAAAAAAAATGACCTCAGGCATTTAAAATTATTGTGTGCTTCAGACATGTTGAACTATGTTAACATTTCCTCCTCTTGCGTCAATAAATGTCGTGATAAACCTTGACAGCTCATTCACATACTATAATACAATATCCGCCTGGTCGACAAATAAATAAATAAATAAATAACAAATTACAGGTTGAACATGAGTATCTATCTGCTCATTGAGAGGTCAAAGCTTTCCAGACATGATCAGGATTACACACTTACACACAATGCCATCTTTCTACATAGAAATTAAATGAAATGTTCTCAGAGTTGGATCGACCCACTTACAAAGATGTCAAAGAAGGAAGATCTGTAGTCATAAAGGACGACCTCATTTTTTAATCTGTCCCAGATCGAGCTGGAGATCTGCAGGAGAACAGAGCAGAGTCCGATCAGTCTTAACCTGTCACTGCTGTGGCAGACAGGACAAAAACCATGTCTCTAAAAACATCCCGCCCAAAATAAACACTCACATTCAGCTCAATAATCCACAGAAGGGAGATGAAGAGCAGATCGAATGTCACGAAGAGACAGAAGGTGCGGCGGACGTCAGAGATGGCCTTGCGCTCTGCGGGTGGCAACAGGTACGGGGAAGGGAGGGACAGCGATGTAGAGTAGGAAGCGTTCAGGGAGGCGATGGCAGGGAGGCTGCCCCCGAGCTCCCCATAGTCTCCACCCGGCATTCCTGCTGTGAGACAGGAAACTCCCCCCCTGTAAAAAGGGAGATAAAGTCCTTCTGTATCAACCAAAAAAATGGAAAGAATGTGCATAAAAAGCGCTATAAAGCACACACCGTTTGCCCAATATGGATGTGAAAAACCCTTTAAAGCATAAAAAGCAGTTTATACTGAGTCCAATGTGTGCTAGAGAAGCACCTAAACACGTATCACAATTTTCATTAAGGACAGCTCATAATACTCATAACATTTATATTCTAAAGATTAAGATCCAGTACACAAGTTTTCATCTGTCTTGTCTTCATCAGGGCAACATCTAAAAAAAATGTTTGGTGAATAAAACATGTATTAGATATAACATAAGTTATGCCACATGTTTTTATTGTGATAGACTTGCTTTTACTAGTCTGCACCGTGGGTGTGTGTGTGTTTGCAAAAAATAAAGAAAAGATAACAGCAGAGAAAAATTCCTTCTTCCTTCACTGCTGTCGCTGCTCTGCGTGCAGTCTCATGACTTTGCTCAGCATTTTATCAGGTTTAAGATCCAAAAATACACATGATCCATTTGTTATATTTTGATGCTGATTTATAACATATATTTTTGACGATGTAAAACGTATTGTCTATGTTTGTCGCTACATTATCTATCCACAAACTACAATGTGGTTTGTGGTTAAGATAAACAGCTCTTTACATAAAGAACCACAATCCAACAGTCCTCTACCAATGTTACATTAAAGAAAAATATTTATCCATTGAAGATGTTGCCATAAAACAACCAACTCCATGACACTGAGAGTACAATCTGAATCTGGACTACACATAATATGTTGTATCCTTTGTGTATATAAACTATTTGTGCTGCTGTATGTTTAAATGCAGGATTTGATCGTGGGGGAATCGTTGGGTTTCTGTAAAGTATAGCGTGTGGTCTAGAAACTAGACTATACCTATTCCATCTGGAAAGTTTCCTGAGATCATTTATGTTAGGATTTGACAATATAAATAAAATTGAATTAAAACGCACATTTAACTGTCAGTGTGTTTTAGTGCTGGAGCACTTATTGACGTCTGCCTGCACTTTGGCATCAGATTGTTGGCAGAATAATTGCTTGTATCTATTCTGTATCAAGTTTGACCATTAGACCAAATGGTCAAACTTGTTGATAACCCAGTGAATCACTATCAGCCAATGCTGAGTGAGTTTCAATTGTCTCATGAACTAGCTAGCTATTTCTAGACAATGAACTTAATGTTTACAAGCATCATGAGACATCCCCGGTTTATCTACGTATCCAGAAAGACTACAGTCCTCCGCGTTTGGAAAGGGCATCTTTAAATCTTTAAATTCTGATTAAAATTGTGTTTTAGCGTTTTCAGACCGCAGTAACTTACTACCCCCGCCCCTCACTTCTGCTAAAAAACAAACAACTTGTCTCGCTGTACTTCAGCATGTGTCAGGCAAGCTAACGTTAACTTACCCCTGTCAACCAGCGTTACCAGTAAAACAAAACAGACCAAAAAATAATCACCAGTATCGCTGGTGCAATGTTATAGATAACTCATGTAAACAAACGGATTGATCAAGCGAAGACAAGAGGCTATGTTGGCGACCACGGTTAGCTTCATGTTGACGTTACACCATGAAGAAACACAAACACATCACGTCTCACGTGAACAGCTACAGAAAGTAAGGCTATGAAGCAAGGTAATCAAGTTAACATAACCCCGCATAAAACTATTTAAAAAAAAACCCAAATTGAAAGCATTAAAGTAACTAAACTTACTTGATTTACCGCATCATCATCGTCGTCGCCTGTCTTCCGGACCGGGGCTGACCTTTCAAAGATTAAATATCGACGCAAGATGTTTTTTCTTCTTCTTCTTCTTTGAGGTTTTACCGCAGTTGGCATCCACAATGTTGCATTACTGCCTCATTCAGGTTTTACTCTTACTCTCCCTCAGTGTCCATTCCTCTCAAAGCGTCTTTTCATTCCAGGCACTCTTAAAAAAACTACGTACTGTCTGCTTTTGGCGATTACTGTAATTGAATTAAAGGTAACAATGAATGCGTTTATAATCACGAGCTGTCCTCTGGTGGATAAAGCGCATGACTACATCACGCCGATTGTCAGTTTTATTTTGAATGTTTAACCGGAGGTATGCTATTGTGTCTAGCTTGACGCTAACTCAATGTGACCGCTAGAGGGAATGTTACTTCGACGACGTAGGTTGAAGCCATACAGTCTATGGTTGAAGCTATGGTTAAAGGCTGGAGCAATTAGCTAGCTAACGGTAGTAGTTACCATATGTCTCTCTGTCATAAAGTCAGTCACTAAAAGCTTATAAATACTTTCAAAATAAAACTTTTACAATTTACATTGATGTAGTTACACAATATGGCCACCGGAGGGCAGCATAGTCATGATTATAAACGCTCTCATTCATAGACTGTTAATATTTACAGTCACATCCCACCTTCCAATTTGACGAGAGTAAAGGCAGACACAAAAACTTCGCACTTTCACTTCCGGTAAGGACATTAAAAAATAATCTTTTAAAATACACACAAGTGTACACACCGGTATGCACTTTTTTTTACGGGAATAGATATGTTATTCAAGATTATGCAAGATGTATCAATGTCTCAAATCAACACGCCAAAAATCACGGGACGCTACCGTCTCGGTTATACCAGAGTCGGTTTAGTTCTCTTAATACATCCATGTTTTTGGTCATACTGGCGCGTATAAAAGGCAAGAGAAAAAACTCAATTGTACTTCCGGTTTCGTTAGAATATATAATATGCTATTAATAAAAGCTTTCAAACAAGTTCTTAGCAATATGTATTACACCTACAATATATTACAAACATATTACATGTCACCTGTGCACTACAAAATATTTAAATCCATCAAAAACAAAATTGTAAAAAATTATCATTGGCCTACTTAGAGTTATTTAACAGCTATTCTTGGAACTTTTTTTAACAGCACAAACTTTAATAGGGGTTAATTAATTTAGCAGAATACAATAGTGACATTTATTAGACCTCATAGGCCTAACTAATAAATATAACTTTATGTGAGTTTACCTTCCTCTGTAGCCCTACATCTATAAAAGTGGGTTATTAACTACTTTCTGGTTACAGTGCATATGAAAGGACTTTTTGTTTTGTTTTTCATGATAATGAAATTAAAGAAAAGTGTGATAAATCCATGCAACAAATCTAATCTTTTCTATATTTTATTTTATGGTGATCATTTTTTAGTATGTTAAATGAACGGTTTGGTTTTCACAGTACTAATTAAGCCAGTATAGGCTACGTAAAGGGTTTGTGCAGCACACACACACACACACACACACACACACACACACACACACACACACACACACACACACACACACACACACACACACACACACACACACACACACAATACAGATCAGAGTTTTAAGGAGAAAAGGAAAGACTGTTTATTTTGATAGTTTTATTGTTGCTCACATTAAAACAACCACATCACATTGAGAAACAAGAGAATGGAAAAATAAAATTAAAATAAAGACAGAATAAGCATAAGAGTTCATACATGTTTTTCAATGGTTGTTTCTTTTGACCTGGTTGGAGAGGGGAGGTGGACAGAGAGGGTCGGCTGCAGAGTCTCCTCCAGTCATCCCACTATTTGGGCAGGTCAGAGGTCAAAGTTTTACACAGTATTTATATACAAACTGCAGCCCAGATGATACAAAGATTTATTCCTCCTGGAAATTAAATTAGATGCTGTCTAAAAACTTTTATAAATTGTTGTTGATTCCGAGAAAGGAGAGACTAAGTGGTAAAAAGACTTCAGAAAGTTTGCACAGTGACAGTTTTGCTCAAATGTCAGTAGTACAGTAACTGCAGTGCCTGGTTTTAGGCTTGTGAGCTGAAAACAGACAGTAGAAACAAGACAGAGCTGAGCTACTACAGTAATACACTGGATGTTAGATTAGAAAAATAGCTCTTACAACAGATCCATGACATACAATCAAAAAGATGACAATAGAAAAGTGTTAACATACAAAAAGGAATCTGTGAGCACTGAGAAATCCCAAAATGAGTCAACAGTATTAGATTTAAATTTACATTTTTTGACTTCTTAACATGGTGTCAGTTCGCAATGAATCCAGTCCAAATGTGTGATGTGTGGAGGCAACGGTTATTTCAAACAAATTAGAGGTAGCGTTGCCCTTTAATGATTCATTTTTAAGTATACTCAAATATGAAAAGTGTGGTATGAAATAACCACACACATTCACTCTCACTTGCTCATGGATTTAACACAATTAAAAAAAGCATGTTGGTGCTTTTTATTGAGTCTTACAAAAAGTGATACTCCACCACAAATATTTTCAATATCTATGTTTTTATTATAGATTCACTGACTCTAGATTGCGTGACTCAGATGGTGGGCACTGGGCAGACTATAAGCAGGTTATGATACATAAATGGTCTGCAAAGTGGGTGTTTTTATACTTTTTTAGGCCTTGAAAACTTGTATTACAGTTATAGCTAACATGAATTAAAGTTGACCACATCTCTCTCTTTTTTTAAGCCACCTTTCAAGCTGCCAAGAGGTTATAATCCATACAATTTCAGTATGTGGTAATTTAACACAAATACAAAAATATGATATAAATGAGATACAATTACAAAACAGTAATCTGGGATTACATGCTGCATTGTTTTTCTGTGAATCCCCTAACTAATTTGAAACTCTCAATAGAATGGCAGACTCCGCCACAAACACTGATAACTACCGTATATAGCATTAAAACTCCATGAAAATATGTAGCTATAGCTGGAGTATCACTTTAAACCTGTTATTTCTACCTTCTACCACAAGATGGCAGTGCATGCACATTTAATCTCAGGGCCAAACATGAAATATTCTTCATTAGAACTATGATGTTTCAAAATAAAGTGGAACAAATACCACACACATTTAAAGACTTTCATGTACTTTTGAACGAGTCGTATAAGAGACAGTCTTTGTTTAAAAAAATGTGCCCAAGGAGTTTATATGCATGTGAGTGTAAATATTTTGGTGATTAGTATCCTCTTAAAAGGAACATTTAGCTCTGTGCAGAAGCATTAAGGTAGAGGGAGGACTGGTCTTACAGGGTATTTGGTCATGTTGACCTTGTTGGCCCCTCCACTCTCATTACAAACAAAGGGACATTTGGGCCAAAGTTACCATGCTCTGTTAGTAGATCATTCCTCACCTGCTCATAGGGGCTGGCTCCTAATACACAAACTCCCTCTCTGTCCTCTCTTTATTCCACCTTTACCTTCCAATCTTTAGAGGTGAAGTGAAGTAGTACAGAGATCCTTGCTCACTCTCATGTTACATTTCATGAAGGTGCACCCCCATTTCCTCATCTCTTCTTCAGATTCTAACCATTTCACAAACTCTCTCTCTCTCTCTCTCTCTCTCTCTCTCTCTCTCTCTCTCTCTCTCTCTCTCTCTCTCTCTCAGTAATTCCCCCGACTTTTCTTCTCTGTTGTACCCTTGATTTTGTCCCCCTCTTCCTCCTCCACATCTTCCTTCTCCTCCTCCTCGTCCTCCTCTTCCTCCTCTTCCTCCTGTGCTGCCTGGATCTGCCTGGCCGTCTCTCTCACGCTGGAAAACTTGCCTGACTGTTCGGTAGTTGGCGTCTCTTGGTGATCTGAGGAGACAAAAACTGATGTCAAAAGGAGCAGTAAACTCCCGACACCAACTTTGCTTTTGGTAATTGTAACCATTGATATCAATATATCATAAGTATCCTATGGAGGGCCTCCTTTCTTCATGGATTGAAATGCTTGTGGAGTAAATTCTGGTGAAAGAGATGACTGGTGGGCAGGAGGCACTAGGATTGACAGTAAAGCTGAAACAATTAGTCAATTAATTGATTGGTAGCTCAACAAAAACAACTAAAGGTAGAAAATATATTGGTAAAAAGTGCTGCCAGAGTGCTGTACAGTCATCCATGTACAGGAAACGCTGAATCAGAGCAGACTGGGCTTTTTGGGAGGGGGGCTTTAAGAGACACGTACTTAAACAGAGTGTTTTAGACAGAGGGTGAATACAGGTATATTCAGACAGACAGCATGGGAAAAAGTATGTGATTTTTGAACATTACAGCATGAAAACATATTCTAGTAGAAACCCAAAATACAAGTATGAACCTGAAAATGAGTATAATATGGGACCTTTAAATCAGAAATGAAAGCAAATTTCCCCCAGGAACAGGCTGTACTATATACTAATGCAAAATAGTAATATTTCTGGTGAGTTTACTTGAATTTTGTAGTAAATTCCTGTGTGTTCCTTTTTAAGATTCAAACCAAATTCATAAACACACTGGAGGAGACTGAGAAGGAGACTGTCCTTATTTTTGAAATGTGTATACTTTTCATCAAATGTCAATTTTGTGACATACCTGATTAAATAACTTGTTTTCCTTGATTTGTTTTCTGTCTGTGATAACACAGGCCGAGCCCAAACTGGGTCGCTCGACTGAAAGAGCAGATGAACTCTATCAAAGGACCCAACCAGGATCTTTCAACATCCTACTTGGGTACTTTGTGTTTCAAAGGGATTTATTGAGATGGCCTGTCATCTGTGCCGACAAAGCAATAATTCTGAATAAAATGCCACTGTTCTCATGTGATATATTGGAGATTAAAAAACAACAATTTGTGAGTGTATATGCAAAAAAAAGTTCACTTCAACTTGAGATGTGTGTACTAATTTTTACTAATGCTGGGTATCAAACTTCCACAGATATTTTGTTGCTTCACATAACTCAAACTCAGTCAAAAGGTTTTATACTCTAAATATAAAATAATAGAAGAAGAGGAAACGGAGTAGAATACAGAGCAGGATCAGCACAGACAGCCTGCTCTGTGTGCTTGTTAATCCTGTCTGACATCTCTGTCTGGTATAGGTGTTGTGTCCAGGCCTTGAGCCAGCTGCAGTGTGCCCTCTGACAGATTTGGGGCGAAAGACAGAAAGCCAATATGTCTCTATGTCTCTCAATGCACAAAGCTTCATCTGTGCTGCTGGTCGGCCCACAGAGGAGCTTAAGTTACCCTGAAAACTACTTTTCCTCTGAGAAGAACATAACTGTTCTAGCGGGAAAAAATAGGGTTTTCATGATTTCAGAGCAGATTAAAAGTTGTAATATTTCTTGCCCGTTTGCATCTGCCTACTTTACTTTTGTTTTACAGTCAATCTTGCAGTCAACCTAAATACAAACTTGATCATGCAGAACTTTGAAACTTGTTGCTGTCTCACATACTGTAACAAAGAATCAGTGTTTGAGGAGGATTATCAATGATGAGAGACAAATTAATCCTGAAATCTCAAAGTGTTTGCAGACACAATCGGGATAAATATAAAAGGAAAAGGGCAAACCATTCACACAAACCTGAAGGAAAAATACACCTTTAGATAATCTTACACTGCATTGATCACCAGCCTGTGATGCCCACTGCATGATTTCTGATATACGATTGTCATTTTCATTTTCAGTATACCAATTTCCATGATTTTCAAGATTTTGTGTTTGTTTTTACTACTCCAATAAATTTGGAATGAGTAAAACGGTATAGAAAATCTGAGTTGTGACATGAAAATCTATTTAAAGTTACATTTTGTTTTCTCCTTGCAGCTGTGCTGGAAATGTTTCAATCACACCATTTATCTGATTTATCTGATCTGACATGTATATCTAAAATTACACACGACAAAACTAAACACCCAAACCAGGCCCATATAATCAAGGCACGATGTCAGCGGTTCTGTTTAAAGCAGTGTTCAAGTGTCACAGAGTGTATTTGTCTGTAATACAACAACAACAACAACAACAACAACAACAACAACAACAACAACAACAATATTGTCCTTGCTGCCACTGTGTGCAGCGTTCCTGCTGTTGTGTTCCCAGCCAGTTGACATAGAGCCTCCCTCTCACCAGCAGCTTTGGTGGGAGAAGTGTCCTCTCCCTCTGTTCCCTGCCAGTGGTCCTCTTCCTCCCCCTCTTCACAAGGGTCTTCTAAAGAGGGGTAGATACCTAGGCTCTGCATATGGGCTTCGGCCATCTTCTGCACAGCTACACACAGGTAAACACAGCACACACACACACACACACACACACACACACACACACACACACACACACACACACACACACAGGGAGACGGCCACACAAACACATGGACACAGGAATAGAGGGATATGTTGTTTTGGTTTTACCACGCTTCAACACTGTCAGTTTTTATCAAGCCTCACAGGGGTTTTTGAATACATGCCAGGCAGGCAGGAAGCCAATTAAACACATGCACTGACAGACAGACAGACAGGCAGGCAACTGCAAAACAGTATCCCACACTGATATTTTGAGCCTCTGCTGTTGTTTTCTGTTTCTACTCTCACCCTGTTCTCCCATCTGTTTGTTTGTACCCTCTTCTTTCCTCGACTGCCTGCCCATCTCAGCGCTTTCGCCTAGCAGTGCTGACTCAGACCCTTCTCTTACTTCTTTTGGGTCACCTTGACTTCTCTCTCTCTCTTTTTCACACCCTCAGATACACAGTGCGGCACTAAGGCAGGTCACTTATTCTATCTTATGGTAGGTTACGTAATTAAAAGTTATTCTGAGGTGGCTCTCTCTTCCACTCTCTGTGTAGGAGCTGATGAAGGACATATTTCTGATGCAGTAATGAGGCTTCCTGGCTCATTATATCATCACTCGACATGCAACACACACCCAGAAATTCCCATTAAATGAAGCTCTGCTGACAAGCTCTGTTAAGTAGATTTGTGCTGATTTAAGGACCACATGCAACAAGCAGGAAGCCACATGCATAAACACACAAAAGAGTGTACATGTTTGTGTTCATGCATGTATTTCTATCCTGCCTACATGCGTGTGTTCATGTCTGTGTATGTGTGTCACAGCTGTATACACAACTGACTGTAATCCTGGATGATCCAGACTTTCCTAGACTCACACTCAGTGTCTCACAGCTGTCACACTCTAATCTCTCTCTTTCTCCCTTTCTCTCACACACAAATATACAGATCCTGTTGTAGATTGTACAGTAAGAAAAATGACTATGCGCATCACACATACGCAGAAAGAAAAGAAATAAAGGCTCTTAATGCATATCTACCCATCTGTCACATGCATTTTTCCCCTTTGTCTGCTATTATGAAGCATGGAAAGCAAGAAGGAAATTGACTGCAGCGAAGCACGGTAAAACAAAAAAGGACTTAAACACAAGGATGAATCACACCACACAACCACCACCTGTAGTACCATTACTGCTCACACCTACCTCTGAGTGATGGAGGTTGATACACATTTGGATTGACACGTTTTGGTTTGAGCACTCCGTTTTCTCCTACAACCCACTGCAAACAAAGAGAGAGAAACATTACCCCACATTTTCCATATAACTTTCTCTTTAAAAATCCCGTCCAGACAGGATTTAAGACATAAAAATACTCCTGATACTGTTTGTTTTTTTAGTCCACTTCAAAAATCCAGAATCTATGAATATGCAAATATTTTTCATTTCTGGACACAAGATGTCTTCTATTTCATTATGTGCACTGACTGGAGACTTCAAGCCTTCTAGTGTCAAACTCTGCAGATATATACCGTACATCATTCTGCAAAGTGAAGGTCAATCATCCAAGTGAAGAAACAATGCGCAAAACAATAAACATTTTCTAGTAGAGGGGGGCTTGAAGAATTCACATATATTTCTTTGTTCCAAAACTTCACAGAAGTAGGCAAGGTATGGCAAATTAATTATATAGCACATTTCATTCATAGTGGCACAGTTGATGAAGCCGACAGACATCTTCAAACCCCAAATGCCATGTTTTTCATGGCTGCACCTCCACATCATATTAAAAAGTTCTTTCTTTCTTACACTACCTTTATTTCTAGCACTATGTGTTCGTCAGCTATGCGACGCAATATTTGCAGGACAGGTTTAGCTACCGAGAAGCGTCAATATTTGCCAGGATACTTATTTCCTCCGTCGGTGTTAATACTTCCCCAAAGTACTGCATGGCATGTGTAATTCTTCGACACTTTCTTTACTAGAGTTTAAAATTCAACAAAAAATTCTTATCACAGGGTTCACTTACCTGTTTTTTTGGAATCTTTCAGTCACATCTTATGGTTTTCCTCAGTGGATAATTGTTTGTCAAACATATTTAAATAAATGCTTTTTTGGGTTTGAAAATGGTTGACCACACACAATGAGTTTGTGATGATGGACACATTAAAGGATAGCAGATTTAAATAAGTTATAACATTACAAAGTAAATACCAGTTGGGAGTTGATATTTTTGAGGCAGACAGCAGATAATATAAAAACAAAGCATTATGATGTTTAACAATGAAATACATAACTCCAAAATGAGGGTGGGTGATTCTTTTAGTTCATGGGATTGAGTGAAGAGGACAGATGAGAATGCACAGATACTTATTATAGCAAAGGTTTTGAATTCACCTTTACCTGATGGGTGGACTGATCATCCTCAGGAGATGATTGGTCGGCTACTCTAAACAGTGTGGCAGGTGTTGGCCTCCTGCGCCGGATCTATAAACAAACACACACACACAAACAAACATAAAGGGCAGACATAAATAAATTAATAATTAAACTGTCCGACACTGTATTATTAATAATGCTCAGCACAAAGCCTTATCAATCAAATGGAAGCTATTGACAGTTTATGCTGGTAAAGGGCATGCTGGGGCCTTGCTGCCTTCATCAGTGCTGCTGCCCAGTTGGCTGACAGGTCAACCAGTGGTCAGGTCAGAGCACATGCCATGGTCAGTAGAGCAGAGGAAGATTCATTATGTAACTTACTGATTTCATATCTATGTATCACATCACAGATACAGTGAAAGGCATGTTGTGCAGAACAGAAGCTAAATTCATGCTTGTTGCTCAAGTTTCAAAGTATCCAGCATTTATAGAGTGATAAAGCTTTTGATACAGGATTTAATTGAACTGAATGACCTCTTCACACAACACACAAGCGTGTTTGATCACTTGAGTGCACCATACATGGTCATACTGTATACACCCTCATAGACAGAGGGACCATGGAAAAGTGGAATTTAGACTAAATAAGCCTCAGCAATCAGCCCAGACACTCCCCTACGCTGTCCAGTCTCCCTCTCCAACGGCGACACACACTGTTTTCTGGAGGCTCAAACCAGGTTGTTGTCGGTCTGAGAGCAGACAGCCAGACGGACTGCCGGTCTGCACTTCACCTTTCGTAGAAGTCACTGTATACAGTGAACTCTCTGTCCCTGTGGGAACAAATGCCAGGCTATGCCCCTCCAGCTTGCCAATATGGTGCCCTGCCTGTGGGACTGCACTTTTACAGTTTGGCATTTCTTTTGACAACAACACGGTTGAGACTGATACTCAGTTTAGTCCTTTTAAAGGCAACTACACCAAAAATCGTTTGAGTATAAATCAACAAGGTTTAAAAACAGTTTTTTTTTAAACAGGGTTGTGTATGATGACTAGGATACAAGTCTTGTATTTAGCTGTATTTTGGCAAAAAATATAAGCATACGGAAAATTAATCAACAACTATTTTGATAATTGATTAATCCTTTCAGTCATTAATCAATGCCAAAATGCTGATTTTCTCTGATATATATCATTGTGAATTGTAATCTTTATCTTTTGGTTTTGGCCCCTTGGAACTTGTTTTGGGAATTCTGATCTGGCATTTTATGATTATTTTATGACTAAAATAAATCAATTAATCAGACAAATAGTGTACATATTAATCAGTGATAAAAATAATTGTAAGTTGCCACCCTTTAGAGGTTTGCAGCAGAGACGTTCATTATGCTGCCGGAGTGGTTTGAGAAGTTTCTCTGGATGTTTTGCTATTTTTGTGTTAAAAGACTAATTCAAGTTTAAAACAGCCTCTGATCTGCTTGAAGGATCAAACTGCAAACTTTTTACAAGCCACCTTTAGAGCAAACAGGAAGTAACTGTTTGATACTCAAAAAGTTTGGGGTGGCACATCACTTTAATAATAATAATGAAATAATAAAGAAAGATTTACATCTAGAGCTCAATACTTTGACTTTAGCTGACATCTATAAAACTAGCTTTTGGATCAAATGTGCCGAGAGTGAAAGCAGTGCAGCTAAGTGAGCTAAGTGGACTTGGCAGGCCAGACAAACAAGGTATTGAAAAGTGTCCTTTGTGGAGCAAGCCAACCTTGGCCATGGCATGAACCTTCACTGTTTACGGCACAACATAACATCGCAGTAAGAGTTAAGTAGCCTGGCTCTATTTAGCGTTAAACTGCTCAATACAGTGAGATGTGTTTGTAGTGGTTTCCCATACGTCTTGTTAAGCGAGGTGTGCGTCATCACTGTGAGGCACACGTTGCCAAAGCAGATGCTTGCTGGGCCGCGGGGTAAAAACAGTAATCAAATGAGGATTTTACCCTTATTTATGACACCCGACATTTTAATCTCGTCAGGCAACTTCCAGCTGTCCTGTCTCCCCTGGCTCTCTCACACTATCCGTCTTTCTCTCATTCACTTCTCATTTCCATCTCACTTGATCCTCTGCTTCCTCTATCCTGTTTACTTCCATGTCCATCCTTCATTCCTTGACAGTGACATTTCCCTCACTCTCCCCCTCTGCTCTCTATTGCCAGAATGCATCATAACTGAAATTAAGTTACTTTTGACTTGGCTGTCCTTTCGATCTCTCTTTCTCTCGTTACTGGCAGGGAACATCCACAGGGGCTCCCACACATCTCCCCCTGGCAAGGTGTGGCGGCCTGGGGCTCCATGATGCTGTGAACCCTGCTGCCTCCGCCAGCCTGACACCTGCTACCAGCCTTGCAGGGCAGCCTGAGGTGTCTCACACAGAGACCCACAACAGAGAGCACACACCAGATGTTGCCATGACCAAGCCTGAGTCCTGTGGCATTAAAGCCAATAAACTGGGAAAACCACTGGATTGGTCCTATAATGTCCCCCCATGCAGACATTGTATTTGTACGGTTATGGCAAGGTAGGTTTAAGGGACAACCTAATGGTTCTGCTGGTTAAGGTATCCATGCCAACAAATTCTTACAGGTCTACAATAATTTAAATGGTGAATGTCATTTTCAAGCAAAAATGTCCCAAAATTCCAAGTTATAGCTTCTTAATTGTCAATATTCACAGATTTTCCCTGTTTTATATTCTATATACTATTGTAAATTGAATGTCTTTCAGTTTTGGAATGGTCAGAACAAACAAGACATCTGATGAGGTCATATTTGACCATTTGATAATTTTTTGCTATTTTCAGACATTTTAAAGACGGTTTAATCAACAACTCAGGACAATAATCAGCAGATTAATCGATAATGAAACGATTGTTAGCTGTAGCCCTAATTAACTGCCACTTCTTTAAGTCCTACTTCTGTTTCTTAAGGTATGGTTGTGTTACATTAATGGAAAATGGATAAATTCACAGGGCTAATATGTAAAGAATAACATTTATCAGCTCCACATTACATATTTCCAGAGTGATGTATGTAATGTCCAAGGCCTTGGACCTTTAGCTACCATTATTTTCTGTCTCCATAGTGAAAACTATGAAACAAAAGCAAAAAATGTTCATACTGTCTGAAGTCCATTTCATCACCCCTTACAATGACATCTAATAAGGTGTTGAAAGAGACAGTTGCAGGAAAAGATATTACTAGAAAACTACAGAGTCCAGTTTATTTATTCAGATGGAGCTAAAAATAGATACGGCGAGATAGATGGAAGGTAAAATGATTGTGTGGGATAATTGAGATCACTGAGAAGCATAATCTGTAAATCTGATGATCTATTTACCTGAATGTGTTCACATGCAGTGTGTGTGTGTGTGTGTGTGTGTGTGTGTGTGTGTGTGTGTGTGTAGATGACTGTCCTCATAATGTCATCATGTAATCATCATGGTGGTCTTGTGAAATGCCAAGACATGACCTCGTAAACCAGGAAAAAGAGTCCACCTCCCAGGTAAATTATAAAACAGGTTGTAAAGTAGATGAAAATACATACATAAATGCATTTGTAGCAAGCAAACACAGATGTATATTTCTTTTATGCACATTACACACACACACACAACGTGGTGGTGACAGTGATGGTGACGGCGGCGACGTGCTACTGTATGACATTGGCAATGCCAGATGACATAAATATGCATAGTGACTTTAGTAATTTTCCAGCCTTAAAACCAACCCCATTCTTTCAGAGTTACATAATATGTGTGTTACTCCCTCACACACACTGGGGCACAGTGTGTGAGATTACTCCCGCTACGCTTTATCCCTCATCCCTCCTCTACTTCCCTAAACCCCTTGACTCCAATCTCCCAAACCCTCTCCTCTGCCGGCAGCCATTGCTTTTGTACCTAGATCAGTTGAGATGCTGTGGACTTGCACGCAGGGGCTCTAAGCAGGCTTCTGCTGTGGCCTTTTAGCGGCTCCACAGGTGTATGTCTGCTGGCTTCTCTGAGAGGAAGCACCACCTCTCTAGATTTCACACAGAACTTTGGTCTCAATAAAAACATTGGCTAATGGATCGTAGCAAATGAGATGTTTCAGTTTATCTAAATTTGTTGAGTGAATTTGAATAATGTGCTGACTCTGCATTGTGTGACAGATAGAAGAGGAAGAGAGAAGCCTAGATTCATTGTATTGCCGATTGTTAGGCTAAATTAACTTTGTTGAACAACGTTATTTATGTCTTTTGATGTAATCCCCTCTTATTAAGTTTAAATCAAACAATCATGGTTTTATATACCTACTTTCATTGATTTGTTGATAATATCTTTAAACATCCATAAAGCCATTTGGAGGTATGTTTTGAGAATCGTATTATCTAAGAGTTGTATTTTTATAAGTCTGTCAAGTGTAATTAGAGGCAAGAACGCTAAGTAGCCAAGAATGACTCTAATAGGACTCCAATACCTTATTCTGTGCTGTGTGGCGTACATGAATCATTGGTAAATATTGACTCTGCACATGTGTGTATTTGTACACAGGTATGTGTGTGTGTTGCCTCAGCACAGTCTTGCGTAGCAGCCTGGGTGCAGATCGGCTGATATAGGTCTGCTCTTTAGAGGCCATCCTCTTAGCCGGTGCTCTCGTGGCTGGGCCTATAAAAAGCTGCAGCAGTAGGACAGCATAAACTAGATCGGAGGGGTCCCTGGGGCCCTCGCACCAGCACTAACAGTCGAGCATCTCGAGGGGAGTCAGCTGTGCAGATCTGGCCTCAACGCAAAGACAACAACACAGAGAGAAAGACACCTCAGATCTTCTTCCCTGTCAGCTTAAATCTCTTGTGTCCAGTAGCACTGCATTACATTGGGCCATCCTATTAAGCAGTGTGTCAACTCTCTCTGACAGGGGTGGGGGCATCACTCAGATTCATATGTAGCTTTTCTAACTCTCTCCCTCTTGGGCCAGCTGTAACCCAGCTCCGGATGGATAGATATGGATTTGTACAAGATTGATTTTCTGTTATGGCATCTGCCCACAGGCACATGCCACTACATCACTCAGAAATAAGCACTTGTATATTTGCATGGCACTTTGGTTTGTGATTCTTCATTTCTTTTTAATTCTATTGTAGAAAATTAACTCCATGGGGCAGCAAATCATTCACCCTAACAATTTCCGTCACCTCCAGTTTTTCTGTCATTACCATCTCTTCCTTACAACCTCAGGTACGTCTACTGAATACAAAGTTCCTGCTTTCTCCTCTTGAGACCATCTCTGTCCATCTACTCTGCTGCAGTTTTATTCCCTGTCTCTGCTGTCGTGATCTTTAGCTGGTTGAACTCTGAAGAGCAACTCAATTAAACAAAGGCATGATGTTGCCATTTTCTCTGGGCCATGACCCCCTGTGAGCCTTTTGAAATGAAGTGGCAGAACCCCATGTGGTGTAAGTGCAATCTCGCAATGAGTTCAATAACACAATAAAGTGAAAAATGATCCCTCTCAGTATGAGCTGAGTGTTTTTCTTCTTTTGTTACATTTCTAGTGCTGATATGTTTTTGACAAAAAAAACACATGTTTTACAGATATGTTTGTTGGAAATGTTTGGTAAGTTCAATTTACAAATGGTGGAACAAAATTGCATCAACCTTTCAAGTTTAACCATTCCAGACATGTAAAACATTAATCCATTTTTGCAAATAGTACAAGAGCACAATTGGTGTTGAAAAACAGGTTTAGCAAATTACATAAATACAAAGATAAAGGTGTTGTTGATTGTATCTCTGTAGATTTTTTTGGACGGAGGCTAAAAAATAACACATGGAACGGTTTGTGAGCTCCAAGATGCAAAATATCAGCGTGGTTAATTTGACATCATCATCTCTGCCTGCTGTTTTGTTTGTGAGCATATCCACACTGACATTTTAGGAATTAGATTCTTTAGGTTTTGTGTTTTGCTCAAATAATTGGACAGACTGTTGGCTGTTGTCATGATTGAACCTAATACCAGCCCACTCTGCCCCTTCCTGATAAAGCTGGCAGACAAAATGTTTCCATAAGCATGACAAACACACAACCAAAGGCCAGTGATCAGATATATCATGTGACAAACAGCTCTGTCAGACACATTCAGGCTATACTCATCATTAACAGACAGTGCTGCCAGGCAGCTGACACAAGGCTTCAATAAGTACCACGCACTTGTCAAGTTTCCAAATGTTTCAAAGAGGGTCAAGGACGTGGCTACGCAAATTTCAACCCGAACTACAGCTCAGTGAGTTCCGAGGTCTGTCAGATACGCACATGTGCTCATTCCTATTCAAATGAACAGCATCATTGAATTCCCATAAGTCAGTGAGGCTGCTGCATGTTGCTTCTCAACATTCACATAACACTCTTGCGGTGAACTTTGGCCCCACCACTGGCTAACTGAATAAACAGATGGGCTGGAGATAGCATCTGGAGGGGCTCTCCAATGACCCCAAAAATAGGAAATAGAATTATGCTGCACCCACTGGCAGAATGATATAACACTCAGACAACCACCCCCCTCTCTCTCCTTCTCCTCTGTCTCGCTGTACTCCCCCAACATGTGTGTAATTAACTGCTGGTTTGGCCTGTTGTTCTGTTGTAAGAAAGGTTTACCATCTCAACACAGGAGATTATGTGCCTATGTCTAATGAGTGACAGAAAGCCACCTGCCAGGTCACAGTGCACACTGGAGCAACACACAGGGTGAGGTGACAACAGGGGGGATGCCAATGAAAGCTTTCACAGAGACGATGGACCTCGAACAGCTTACAAACACCATAAATCTGCTTTTTTTTGTTCATGCACTCAAATTTAGTGAGTCACATTGTGCAACTGACAAAGACCAGTTCCGGAGGTCAACAGGCAGGTACAAACAAAGGACAGCTATAGTTACTCATTTGCAACGTCATATGTACCCACAGGTGATACATGAAGAAAAGATTGTTTGGATGCAAAAGGCATCACTTACGATTAAAATCAGGTTTTGTAAGCATTAAGTTGAAATCTGAAAACACCTTAATTTATCATCTGATTGCGTAAATTCCAAGTTTTTTTGTTTAAGTACGACAAACCATGTGTTACTGTAATATTGTGCATAACCTTGTTTCTGCTTTGGGACACTCCCCCTTAACACATTGAAGGTGACCTGCTGTGCCTCTGTAAGCCCATTAAGTTGTGGGCAGATAAACATGAAAAACAAATGTCTCAACCGCTGTGACGAAAATCAGAGATTACAACAGGCAAAGCAGCAATAACATAATGCCATGTCTTCTCTGTGTTGATGAAACAGAGATCAAGACCAATCCCATTTGCTTTGAGTCACGCCTCAGTGCTCCTCATGCCTAGATCAGTCTGACCATCCGTTGGCTCTTTGGTGAGAGAAAGGGACTCCAGCTCCTGACACTGAAAGTAAAATCAGAAAGGAGGAAGGCAGCTCAAAGGTGCAGTTCAGGGTCCAGATTCCAGTTGCATAGAACATAGGCTACTGATATCTGACACAGCATTTGGTTACAAGTCGGCTCCTGATCCGGTAAGCCCTTATCCCCCACCCCCATTCTCCCCCTGCTGTGCCACTTTTTCCTTTCTAATCCTCATCCAGATATGATAACTGCTGTTGTTGCTATATAGCCAGGGTTAAAAGTTGGTTCAGGTGCACTGTGATTTCTGGGCATTATGGCGCAGATTGTTCAGTTAATATAATCATTAGGACAACATGATTTTGATAATAGAATATAAATAATTGAATGGAATAAACAGGCTTTTGTGCACATAGACTGCTAAAACAAAGTGGAATAGGAACATGAATGGACACTTTGTGCTTAACTGCTTTAGACATATACAGAACATGAAAATATTTATGTTCTATTTTCCAAGTCATTAACTAATGACAAAACGCCCGGACTGTCAAAAACTGGGAGGAACAAACACATACACAGCCTACAGAAGACAGAGGTCCATTGAGTGTGTCCAAACTGTAATTACAATCTGTGGTTTCCAGCAAGGCAATTTATCTTATTTAAATTATTTCTTTCCAAATTAGTTTTTGCCACTACAAACATCAACTAACTGTTTTGAGTAGGCAACTTTTAAACCAATATAAGAATAATTTTCATGTATTCGGCCGATCATGTGATTGGGCAAACTGAGTCACACCACTACAGCGACATTACTGACAGTTCACATGCAAGGGGAAAATCACTGCACTGTCCTGCCCAGTCCCAGCATGCTTTGTGCTATTCAGCAGTATTTTCTTTCTGGTAGTGCATGTTGACAGTCCCCCAGACTGCTAATGTTTACCTACAAAAACATGCTGCATCAAAGGTCACTGTTTGACATTTAACCCAGAGACTGGACTGGGGAGGGTTAAAGAGGGGTGGGGAGAGTGGGTGTGGCAGGGGAACCTAAATCATGCCCCCCATAACCCCTTTAGGTTTAATATAGATTAATATGGAAGTGTTTTCCATTGGAAGGATTTAGACTGATGCCCTTTCCTACCCTTTGATATTCCCTTTGATATTCTGAGTTTGCTGTCAATTCAAAGGATCAACACGAGCTGACCAGATCAAGTTGGGTTGAGAGAGGAGAAATGTAGAGAGATTTCTGCTTTTTGAGTCCACCGGGAGGCAGACTTGGAGGGAATCAGGGATGCAGTGTCTGCACAATGACCCTAATCTCCTTCCATGGCGCACATTACCCTACATCACTTGCAAAGCATGCAGGATTGGTGTGTGTGCGTGTGTGTGGAGTGGGGGTAGGGATGGTAAACACAGCCATGTGCTTTCGCCATGTTGCGGACAACCACAACTTTGCTCATGACCTCTCAAAGATTACTAAAAAGTGATAATCTTAAAAAATAATTTATTCTAGGAGGATTACAAGAAGATAGGAGAGCATAACATAACTTCAGATATACTCAGATATGCCAGGGATGGCATTGGAAAACAAAAAAGGAAATATGATGACAAATGTGTTCATGAAAAATTCTGGTCAAGGCATTTGAGGGCTTAATAATAGATGTTAAATTAAAATGGCTTACACAACTTAAATTTTCTTTGAACGAGTGGGAAAACATCTGGCAGTGAAGTGTGATCAAATTTTATTTTAGTGACATTCAGGTTGTTTTGGAGAATGAACAGAACCTATTGAGGACTGTTTTCAGAGGTTGGTAGAAATGTGTTCACAGTGAAGTCAGTGGATTAAACTGAGTAACCTGGACATTGTAATTGAGAGTTTTTAATTTTTAAAAGGTATTTTTTCAATGCTTTGAACACAGCAAACACAATCCTATTCGCCTTTAATGTAGTGAAGAAGATGCAAGCAACACATGTCTCAAAACGTAAGGGTTTTTATGGTAGAACTTGCAGACAAAGTAGAATATATTCCTTATATATTCCTTACGGAGTAAACATTCACAAATAGGTATGTCCGGTAAGAATATCTTACACCTTTGAGGCATATACAAATAACTGCTGTTTTCTCCCACAATGTGCAATATTTCACTGAATGGGCTGTATGAAAGTGCCTCTCATATTAACACAACCCGTCAAAGAGCATTCACATATACATATCCACAAACATGTAACTGCACTGATGTAAACAACCTATCAGACAGACAGGGCTGTCCATTAAAGTTGACCTTTTAGATTGGCGACATAGTTGTGCAACCAGTCTCCATAGTAACAAGGCCCTGGTAGTTTAGGCGATAGCGGTTTTGGGGTTTAAATGCCAACAGAAAGAACAGTAAGGAGTTACCGGTTGTGTAACAAGTTTAGAAGAATGGTATAGTCATTGCAACTCATTCAACTCATTAGCAAAGACGGACTTGTGGGCGACAGTAATTGCTGTGGGAGGGGAAGGGAATTAAATGAATGTCGTTAACTGTTACCTCTGCCCACCCACATGTCCCTGGAGACATTCATCAGCTTGGGTAGATACTATCTGCTTTTAAGCACACATAAACACATCCTCCCCTATACGCCCTTCGGTTTCCCATACTCCCCATTTTTTGCTTTGTTGTAACAATCAGCATTTATCCACCTGCACACACAATCACAAACAAACAGCCTGAAGCTTTATATTTGTCATGCTCTTGAAACATCTATGTGACATAGGTGTTTGAATCAACTGGTGTCCAGAACAGAAGCACCAAGCTGACACAGCAGCTTTAGCACACACAACCTATCTGAAGGTAAGGCCAGGCTGCTGGATGAGAGCCAGCCAACAAGCCTAAATATAGCTGATCACTGTTTGGCCATAAGGTGATTGAGCAATAAGGTCCTCTCCAAAACAGAAGGAAGTGAGATATTTTTTTTTTCATATGAGGAGCAGCTCACATATGGTAGATTGATATCCTGTGGTTTCTTGGAAGAGATGATAGGGATAAGAGCGTGATGACAGGACATGAAAGAGAGAAAATAAGAGGCGGACATGGAGAGAGCAAGTGTTTACGTGTACATGTATGTGGAAGTCTAGTGAAGCGTTGGGAAACATTTCCATTTCAGCAAGTCATTCAATTTACAGTTCAGTATTAGTGTGTAAAATGAAAACGTTAGATGAAACAACTCATTTTGCGACATTATTATGTGAAAAGCTGGTAGTGTCAGGCAAGAAATGTACACTTGGTTCAAGAAAAGCCTAAAAAGAAAAGTACCAAGAAAAGTGCAATTATCACACTTTCTCACAAACAAACAAACAAACTTCTTCTTATATGATAATCAGTCAGGGAAATGATGGAGCATGGTTGCAAGCCAGTCTAGTTCATCAAAAGCCTCTTTAATGGAAACTGTGAAACAGGGACAGTTAATGAGGGAGCTGACCCCAGGCAGGTGAACCCAGAGATTAGGTTGTGTCGTTCTCTCTGTGCTTTCCTTCATATTGCACATCTCTCTATTGCTTTCCTGCCCCTTCCCTCCTCGAGCTCTCAGGAGGAATCAGCCATTGGCCTCAATCTACCTCAGCACCAAACGGTTCCTACTTTGGCCCACTTTCCCCTGCTCTAAAATAAGAGCCACCAGCATTGGAGCCAAAAAAGAAAGATCAGAGTTGTCCCACCAAAAAAGGAGCTCAAACATTTCATAGAATGATACAGGCTACGCTGAGTCAGTCATTAGACATCTCTGTGGGAAAGGAAGATTGAAGGATTGTACTAACAAAAACTCAGATTACAAAGATCAGTCACATGCAGAAAGTGACAAGCAGCCAAAGACAAAAAAATAATTATTAACAGTGGCAACAAAATGTCAAGGGCTATTTGTTGCTTCTTCGTAACAAAAGAGCTTCATACGCAAGATAATGACTCTTCAAGTCAATGCCACATTGTTAAACAGGTCCAGATGAGACCGCAAGGCACTAATCTCATGAGGAAACAGCAAGAGGGAAATGTCATCATTATTTCTCAAACGTGTGGCAGGCAGACACAGCAAACCTGGCCCTGCAAGACTTGTCAAAAATGAAACGAGGCAGAGAGAAAAGGTGATGCAGAGTAAAGATGTTCTGGGGAGACATTTGGCCAGTTATAGTACAGCACTTCATAGCTACACTAAACAATGCTACCCCTCTGCTTGAAACTAGGTGGAAGGCAGAGGGGATTTTGGTCCATAAGAAATTCAGCTGTGAAACACTTAAAAGCAAGTCAGAGCTAAAGATAAAACAAAATTTCAGAATCCTAAGAAATAGATTTTTCCCAGGGCAAACACCAATCTGTCCACCACCTGCTCACCATCTCCACTTGCCGAGGGTCCAGGTTGGTGGGCACAGAGGCCGGCACAGCAAAATGGATCTTCCTCTCCTTTGGCTCCCCCTCGTCCTCGGTCGACACATGGGGCTCCATGGCTCTGGATCCTGGGGGTCTGACTCCCAGCGGAGAGGAGGGAATGCTGCAGAAGATCACTATAACCTCCCTGAATGGAACCTCTCACTGCTGGGTAGCCCCACTCTCTCTCCAGCCTCACTCCTTCACACCCTTACTCTCTTCTTCTCTTAGAAAAAACAATAAACTGAACACAGTTTCTCTTTTTCACCTCCTGTCCTCTTTCCTCTCTCCAGCAGTTGCTAATAACTTCTCTATATCTCCGGTTCTCCCTCTCTCACTCTTTCTCCCCTTCCTTTACAACCTGTGCAGCTGGAGTGAATGAAGTATGTCCTTAGATGTGGCTGTGGAGGAGAGAAGTGGGTGGAGGAGAGGGGAGGGACCAAGGTCCAAAAGAAGGTGGGGATATCAGGAGAGAGGGGAGGGGACAGAGCAAATAGGGGAGGAGAGGAAAAAGGATGTAACGAAGGGTGGAGGGGAAGCGGCTGTGTTTTTTTCTAGCTATCTAAGCTGAGGTTGATTTGTAATCAGAAAAAAATAATCTCATCACATCAGCTGAGCCTCTTTTGGCCTCTATTTGTGAATGAGAGATTTATGCTGAGAGAGGGAGGGAGCAGGGAGTGCAAGGAGGGATAAACAAGAAGAGAGATGTATGTAGAGGGGGGATGTACATGGGGATCCAGCAGCTAAGCTCATACTACTCACATCACTAGATTTATTAGGCAGGGTATGTGATGCTATGACCAATGATATTCAACGAATGCCTCATCAGTTACAGCGAAATGTCCATTTGTCTTCCATTCTGTAGACATTCATTAATAATCCCATTAAAATGTTTTTAAAACTGCAAACTGCATGAACAAATCAAATGAGATACTTAATAATAAAACAACAACAAAGGAAATGGAATATCAAGATCTTTGAATGGAAAATACAGACAGACAATGGTGGAGGTAGAGAGGGAAGAAGAGAGGAAGCAGATTGTTGATGGCAAAGTAAAGGGAATTGAGAGAAGGGCAGTTCCAGTGCTATTTTCACAGCCTTGCTGTTATTTCATTCATATAGCAGAGGCATTTGGACAGTGACGAGCAGTGGATTTGGCCTCAGGGTAGTGTTGAGCTTTGGCATGGGCCGGAATGAAGGAGATATTTGGATTGGTGGTGGTGGTGGAGGAGGAGGAGGAGGAGGAGGAGGAGGAGGAGGAAGAGTGAGGTGGAGGAAGAGTGAGGTGGCTGCAGGGGCTTAGTGGGCAGAAAAGAGAGGAAGGTCAAGGTGTATATGGCGCTCTGGAAGTGCAACTGGCGTTTACAGAGTCCAGTAACACATTGAACATTCAACTGAGTGTTTATCCCCGCGGTCAGACCAAGCCGAACATGCCAGCATGTTATTTATTCACTGTTTGGTTTTCAAAGGGTTTGTCTGGGTGTTTTACTCTGCTACAAAGCCACTCCTGTCTAAAGCAAAGCACCACCTCTGCATGCCTGCAAGTGGCAACTCATTATTGCGTCTCTTAATGAAGTCTGAAAGGTTGTTTAGGTTTATGACAAGCTGGACAAAATACAGACAGCCATTTGATTTTGTTGCCAGGTGGTTGCATAACTTCGGCAGGAATTGAGCAATATATTATGAGGAATGTGCTCTGTTTAAAGGACAATTCCGGCGCAAAACGAACCTAGAGGTTATTAACAGATGTGTACCCACTCGATCGCTCTCTGGGACATGTTTTCATGCTAATCGAATGTGTTTGTAGCTTGAACGAAGCTAGCGCGGACCGCTGATTAGCTTACAACGCTAGTATTCGGGGAACAGGGAAAGCAAAAACAAATTGTTATTTATACCACTAAAAAGGCTCAAAATATCACCAAACTTCAATGGTAGCATAATGAGGGTCCCTATATGTTAACCGAAGCATTGAGAACATTGTAAGTGTACAGACAGTTTATTGAACGAAGAGCTGCGGGAGCTCCGTGAAAGGGCTACGAGAGAGAGAGAGCTACCGGTAGTCAATGCCGCAACACAGCCTCGTACTTCAGGAAACTGGTGGTGTACCTGCGGACATTGTGAAACTATGGCCACTGAACAGGAGTGTCTGTGTTGCACGCAGTGGGACCTGTTGCATCGCGACACCCAAGATTTCCCCTCTCTGATAAACAGGGCTGTAACTTTTTTCCATGTCCCGAAAATAAATTGGAGACGGCGACCCAGACCGGAGGGACCAAATGGACAGTTATCCACTGAGTAAGTACACTAGGCAAGTTATGTTTTACATCGGTGCGATTATTTCAGATATATTGAGCAAATTGCTTTTGATTTTAGTTTGCATCGCCAACTGTAAGTCATGTCTTTATAATCTATCTTTTCAATAAACTGTCTGTACACTTACAAAGTTCTCAAGGCTTCGGTTAACATTTAGGGACCTTCATTATGCTACCGTTGAAGTTTGGTGATATTTTGAGCCTTTTTAGTGGTACAAAATAGCGATTTGTTTTTACTTTCCCTGTGCCCCTAATACTAGCGTTGTAAGCTAATCAGCGGTCTGCACTAGCTTCTTTCAAGCTACAAATACATTCGATTAGCATGAAAACATGTCACAGAGAACAATCGAGTGGGTACACATCTGTTATTAACCCCTAGGTTAATTTTGCGCCGGAATTATCCTTTAAGAAAACGGCTCACTACAAGCTGAAGAATTCCAGCATTCAATAACACCATGATTGGGTAATTGTCAAATAATTAACTATTAAACTGAGAAATATTTTTTATTAATCAGGGAGTGAGGAGCAAACATTTTGAGTCTTGAAGGCAGTGTTTGAGCAGGCTAGAACAGGTGCACCCCAGTGCCTTTGTTCTCCATCTCAACAAATAAGATTTAGATTCAGGACTGAATCCGATTTGTACAAATACGCTAAACCCTTGTTTGATTTGAGGGCACTATACGTAAAGAGCTGTGCTGTTAACATCCTGGTTAAGAGCTGATTAGCTGGTGTCAGGTCAGCACTGTGTGCCAGCAAGACAGAAGGCTGTATATTAGAAGAGAGCCCCCTCCTCTCTATTCTCCCTAGAGTTACTGAGAACCTGTAAGTGGAATAGTTTCACAACTATGGCATTATACAAACATCTAAGAACTGGTTAAAATTCAGCTCAAAACAAGAGAATATTGTCAGCAATTTCAAGGAAATCCGGTACCTGGGCAGGCCACAAATGCAAATATATTAGGCTAAAATTAAACCAGGCATATTAAACATGACTTTCAGAAGGCGTTAAGTCACTCTTTTGCCATCTGCCACTTTTCAAATGGAAAGTTTCAACTCTGTTCTATTCCACTTTGTTTGTATCACCGCCTCAAAAGAGTTTGCTGTGCAACTCGATTGAGCAAACCTGGGAGGACAAGCCAAGATAACAGTGAAAAGAACACGAAAAGAACATGAAAATAGTCAAACACAGACTAAATAAACAAGCAAGTGCAAGGCTGGCACAGTAAACATAAATAGGATGATCAGCTGTGATCTGAGACTCCAATATAAAATGAGGCATTTAATCTCCAAAAATAATCACAATTCTCTGGCAAAATACTGTCTTTAATGTGTCATAATGTGTCTTTCAGCCTTGGTTTGCAGATTTAGTGAGGAAAGTAACTGCAAATAAATACAAAGATGTTTATTTGGAAAAAAAGGATAAATTAAGTAAGAATATGAATACAAAAAAGAGAATAAGAATAAAATCAGTGACCTAATTACAGTTGGTCAGAAAAGAGAGTGCTACCAGGTTAACTTGTAAAATATGTGCTACACTGTTGTAAATACTTAAATCAAGTTTGATGCACATAAAATGATTTATAGAATAGGATATTAGCATGTGGAGACATCATGCTGCGTATGGCTGGATTAGGGCACCAGTAAATCTGATTCAAATTCACACACACATTCTGTTCTTGGGCAAATCCAACTATATTTACTCCTGGAGGGTCGCTCTGGCCTGTCAGCTTGTCATCTACAGCGCCACAAGAACAGTTTGGATTAGGTTAGATTAGATTAAAATGTGAAGCTGTTTGGATTTTTGTTATATGGAGAAGGTAAATACTTGGTTAAACATCACTATGTCAAAGCAATATAAAGATATAAATTGTTGCACCACATACATGAGCAACCTCTCTCTCTGCTGCATTGATTACTGGAGAGACAAATTGTCAGGTAAGCTGTCAAATATATGAACACATAAGTGTCAGAGCAGCCAGGCATTGTAAATTCCTTGGGTGTCTGTCAAATGACTCCACATTGCTGACACACTGACAAGTACAACAAATAGCTCTAATTGGAAACCAAATGGATATTCTTCAGTATATGAACTCATCTGTGCATAAATGGATTAACAAAGAAAATCATCTCAAATTAAAAAAAACTCTCAACTTTTATGTTCTGTGTTTACCTCAGCTGATCTTGATATTTCCAATGTCCTGATGCTGCGCCACTTTAATTAATTTGTTAATGTTTGATCTGTTATTTGTATAACATTATGTAACCACTGCTAGCCTCTCTGCAATGTTTTTGGGTTTGAATACCCCTGGAAGTGTCTGTATTTGTTTTTACCTCTAATTATGCCTGATGTGTCACTTGCTCTACTCATGATGCTGCTAGTGTATTTGCAGACATTGGTTATTAAACCCATCTATATGTAGGCCCACATGTGTCTGCTTCTATTTTTATTGAGCTTCACTGTGTTTATATGTTTTGTGTCAGGCATGTCATTATATCACTGTGCTGGCAGAACCAGAGGAAACACCTCTAAAACATGGATCACACTTATGTGTTGTGATAATGGCACAAAGTGATAATGACTCCAGTAGCAAGCAGGGACATGCTGTACAAAATGTGTCTCACACACACACACACACACACACACACACACACACACACACACACACACACACACACTGGAGATACTCACAAACCAGTTCCAAAGACAGATTAGAAAGAAAGTGTGTAATTCTATCTACTCCTAAATGACGCATCTTGTAATATGTGCCAGTCGGTGGAGCAAGAGCTGACAAAAACCTCACTGTTATGAAAGTCATTCACAGGCCCATCAGACCTCCTACAGATGATACCTGACCTGCTATAAAGACCAAATGCATTCTGGGTATGTATTCTGAATGAATTATAGGTCAAAACAAAAAGGAACAATGACACAGTTTAGGAAAAAAACAGAGGAAGAAAAAAGTAGAACAAACATGACCCTCCTGAACCCATCTCTTTCATGCTACCTAATTCTCTCTACCTGCAGCTGCTCATCAACAATAAGCTGATATCTTCATAGGGGATTTTAGGGACAAACATCACTGTAAAAGGTGAAATATTCCATTAATCAGGATCACAGAGAGGCTTTGTACCATCATAGCAGGTGTCCTGGTAATTCACTTGAGGGGCACAGAGAGGCAGTGCCTGTCATTCAACACCTCACTTGACTCCTCACTCATCCCCTCTATCTGGTTATATAACATACCATCACACAATAAACAGGTACTGCTTGCATGAACAGTCATAGTCACATACACCTGGGAAGGCTGCACTGCCCAGCAGTTTCAGTACCAGCTTTAGTTGGGTTGCACTGTGTTGGTGATGAAAGATGCTTGTGCACCATCTGCACCATCTGCTGTTCCGTTGGTGTAATTACGATTTACAATGGCTTGTAAATGGTCATTGTATTGATCATTTAGTTATCTTTGACCCCATCCAGAGGTCAGAGGTCTGACACAGCTAAGGATATTTTGTGAGCTCCTAAAACTTGCATTTTCTGGATCTATCTATTGTTATGATTTGTTTGTATTTAACACTTTTTCCTGTCTTTGGCACAACTTTGCAACCCAGTGATTAGTCTACATTGACGTTTCATTTACAGGATAGTTCAGGTGTCCCAATTTCCAGAATTTCTGCTGGATGTCCCTCATTTTCGGCCGGATGTCCGTCACCTTCCGCTTTCTTTGTGTTGGCATTCTAAACTCCGGTCGATTTATGAGGACTATGGTTAACTTCTCCTCAGATCTCTGCAGGGTAAATCAAGACAGCTAGCTAGACTAACTGTCCAATCTGAGTTTTCTGTTGCACGACTAAAACAACTTTTGAACGTACACCTGTTCCACCAAAACAAGTTCTGCCCCGAGGCTATTTTGCAGAGGCACCGTCATAGCGTCCGGAGCCAAGACGATTGTGATTGGTTTAAAGAAATGCCAATAAACCAGAGCATGTTTTTCTCCTATCCAGGAATGTTGTGTGGACTAGCTAGTCCCTCCTCCACAGCAGCCCTGTGGAGATAGGTCTGCCAACACGAGACTACCCAGTGATTAACTTACTATTTCAGCAGGGTGGATGTTTGACTTTAAGCCAGGATGTCTGATTGAAGGAAGGTTCCTTTCACCACTAGGTCCCTTCTGCGGAAGACCAGGCCCAAAATGGTGCACTGGGCACTGTACATGAAAATATGACAGAAAAACAAAGGGACAGACAGGGGATTACATCCTCCACTTGTTATCATTGCAATGTCAGACGCCAGGGAATCACTATCCATCTGGAATGTGTTGGGACAACACAGTGTGTGATGGGATAATCACTGAGAATTTAGAGAGAGAATCACAGGAATAAAAAGAGAAGAGACCAAGTACGGGACATAGGAAGTCTATGGCATCCATGTGGAAGGTTAAACAGAAAGTAAAAGTGTTGTTCCCAAACTGGGGTCTAAAGACCCCCAGAAGACCTTGTTGGGATCAACTGAGGTTCCCAGCAAAAATAAGGTTTCACTCTCTGCACAGTTGTCTGTAAACTTGCAACAAAGATAGACAGCAACACACAGCACAGATGTGGGACTGTAACAGATTCCTATGACATAAAAGATTATTTTGTGGTCTATTTGGTGGTCTTCTGCAATAACAAAAAAGGATGCTGGAAAAACTCCTGCGTAATGTAAATCACTTCATAGGTCATTACCAGTACACTTAAGTACTCAATAACAATAACAATGAAGGGGAAATTATATTTAAAAAATGACCATATATATATATATATATATATCACCATAGAGTTTCTGATTTTCTTTCTTAGGGCACAAGACAAAAATGTATGGATAGTATGGATAGATGTTAAACAGATAAAGTGTAAGTAAAGGCAATACATTGAGCTTATACCTGGTGACTGGTTGTATAGAAATGATAAAAGGTGATAATTATAAATACATTCCAGTAGATGGCAGCCTTTAGTTACATTTGGCTCTTAAGGCTCATCCCTTGTTGACTGGAAGAAGCTTTCCTAATGGGGGTTGAAATTGAAACTGAGGTGCTCATTTAGGATAGAAGCAAATTTAAAACATGTCACCACTGAGGCACATTGAATAGATGTACCAATCACTATCAACAGGATGTGGCAGCAGGCAAGATGTACTATGGAGACAGAGAGCAAATCTTCGGATACATGACTGAGACCTAAGAAGATGAAGTAAACACTAAATCGGTGTGAGATTCCTGGAAAGGTGAGGATGGTTTGATAAGTGGAAGATATTTTAAACATTGATTTGGAGATTTAGGTGACGTAGACATGGGTAAAAAGTAAACAGCAGACAGAAAAATACCATGAAAAATGACAACAAAGGTATGAGTGTTTGTGTTGGTGACAATATAAGTGTGGGTGGGTGGGAGCAGCAAGTAGGGTGGGATGTTGGAGTTGTAGCAGGTGGAAGACATGGTGGAGGCAGAGACAGAGGAGGACGTGGCAGTAGGGCAGTGATTTAATTAGCACCCTCTACCCCCTCCAGCCCTTCACTCATAGCATCAATAATGCATGGCCCCTTGTTTCCCCTGCCATAATTAATCCTCTCTTACTATAATTAAAAGCCAAAAATCCCACAAGATGGTTCAGCTTGGCCAGGCACGGGTTGGGTTGGCACGGGAACTGATGAAAAACTCCTGAGCTTCACACACACCCTGTGGACCGATAGATCGAAAGACAGACATGTTGACAGCAAGATCAATAGTAGACCCAACTCCAACACAAGCAGAGTGAAGTAGGGAAGCTGAAAAAACATGGAGAATTTGAGATGCAGGCAAATTAAATGAATGAATCTAACAGACTGACGATGTGAACCGCTACTTGGAAATGTGCTTTTGTGCGCTGTTTGTGAATGAGTGAGAAAGTGAGGGAAGAGTGAGCCAAGCACAAATCTACCAACTCTAGTTCGAAAGGAGGGCGGATGTATACACACGCACACACACACACACACACACACACACACACACACACACACACACACACACACACACACTCACACTCACACACACACACACACACACACACACACACACACATACTCACACAGGCATGCTGCTCCCAGATGAGGTTTGTCTCCACAGCAGCCAAGCCAGACGAGAGGGAGAGGTGGAGCTTTCTGATGCTGCAATTAGGACCACACTGTCTGGGCGAGCAAACAAGAATGAATATTTCAGTCCGGAGATCTCCATGGGTACCTATGGTGGGGGTCTGGCACACCTACAGGCGCACACACACACACACACACACACACACACACACACACACACACACAAACATAGACAGACACACAACTTACCACGGCTGCCAGAATTATTCACCTCCCAATCACAGATGCCACAATTATCACATCAGTATCACTGCGTAAATGATGCCAACTGTTATGCTCATTGAACTATTGTACAAGGTTTACAATATCAGCATACATATGCATCAGTATGAGCAGTCACAGTATGTAGCTGCTGGTTTCCCTTTTGTGAAAATAGGTGTAACGAGCATCCAAGCTTGGCCACGTGCCAGGAACAACACAGTTCGTAGAGCAGAGGTCAAATCTCATATGCAACCTAAATTTATTCTCCTCTGTCTCACTACCTTTCTCCCTTCCTTTTTTAGACAGAGAGTACTCACCTCGCTCAGTCACTTCTTTGGGCTCTTCAGCATTTTTAAACGGTGCTTCACTTCAGAAGCTAGAGTGTGTACACCCTCTTCACATCACACTCCCAGTCACACACAGGACTTGTACAATAGGAGCTCTCCCTCTGGTGTGGGTTCATTGTCGATGCTCCACGCAGCCCTCCTCCTGCCCCACCGTCCTCGGCCCCATCCACTTGATTTATCGCTCTAAAATACCACTGCACTAATTAGTCAAGTAATTAATTAATAGGCATTTGCATTTGTGCATATGCAATTAGGGGGCTGGAGAGAGGAGAGTGCAGATGGGGTCCGGGAGTCTGGTGGGGGTGGGAGGGTCTGTGGGTGTGTGTGTGTGTGTGTGTGTGTGTGTGTGTGTGTGTGTGTGTGTGTGTGTGTGTGTGTGTGTGTGTGTGTGCGTGTGCGTGCATGCTGTATTTCATATTTGTGCCAACAGAAGTTTGCACTTCTTCCAGAAAGACAAGTGAAGTGCAGGTCATCACCTCATATGTCTGACAGGGAGAAAAGGAGGAAGGGAGGGAAAAGATGACAAAGGTACGGAGGTGTGGCTTGATGACTTTGAAAGGCTATTGGGTGTCATTTGACCATAGAGGAAAAAAAGTGATGTAGAATTTGATATCTTAAAGGGAAAGAGCTTCAATTTACCATTTTGATTACATGCATTTAGCCTATGAAAAAGCACAGCAGGTGGCACTTACTTAAGACTAATCTGCATACAAACAGATGCAAAGTAATTCTAAAATACCATAATTCCAAACAAGCTCTCCTCCGGCATTTCAATATCAGATCAAAGCCTCCCTGATTGGGGTCGCCTCTAGCCCGACGCTGGCTAAAGCCACACTGTTGACATTTAGCATTTATTTTGGCAAGGTGACCTGAAGTTTGTTTGGGACTTGTTGAGAGCCCCCGATGTTGGCTGGCAGTGAAACTCGATGCCCCTCTACTCCCCCTCCACACACACACACACACACACACACACACACACACAATCACCCCTCCATGGTTTGGGGTAGTGCCAGGTTACCATCCCCTCATCCCATAAGGGATGAGACACATTAGTGGATGTGCGGCATCACGGCTCCCTAGCCACAGCTGCCACACTACTTGTGACCCCAGGGATGACCCCACAACCCCCAAAACGCTCCCTCGGTTGTGGCTGTGGAGGAGATGTAAGGGTGATACAGGCCCAAGGACATGATGAGCTTCTATCAGCTATTTCTCAGCCTCCAGGTCCCTGTTCCCTCAGTCCGGTGGGTGTCTTTGTGCCAAGTTGGACTTGGTGGTCATCGAGCTCATTTCTCCCACATTAACTCCACTAATGTCTGCTAAATAGAGAGATCTTGGAGCTGGGATGGACACAATGCAGTGAAGCAGACATACTGAAGGGACCAGGATGCTGGTGGCGAGGAATTCTTGCATATAGTCTACGCCAATGATGTGCCAACATGCCTCTGCCAGCTCCTGCCAGCGCCAATCCCTTGTCATCATTTCAACCCCTTCCTCCTCATTTTTCATACATCCCTAGTGGGCCTGCACACCTGGGTCTCACTCTCTCTCACACTTCCTCTCACTGTGTCTCCTTCGCTCTCTCTCTGATGCTCGCCCCTGCAGGCGTCCCTCACTCAGCATTGCACGCTGGAAACACCAGCAGCATCTCTGCCAAACCTCACACATTCGGCCACAGCTACCAGTAAACATTTGATCTTCACACTTAACCTCATGAGCACCAATCCACACACACCATGCATGCAGCAGAAGCCTATACAATATGATACCTTCTAATCTGACTCATTTGCAGCTTTGACAAGTGGGTCATCTGTGCCTGGATTTGTGCCCACAAGAGTCAGAACAAATCACAATTGGTTTTGGTTGTTGTTCCTCTGAATACATTGAAGCATAATTCGATCCAATTAGGTAAATAAATAAACAATATGCCTTCTGTTCCAGGGCCTTAATGCACTTATAATGCATCCCATCCCCCTACCACCACTAAACCAGAGATATAAGGGTAAACCCTGCAACTAAACCCAGTTTTCCCACCTTTCATTTGACCTGAAGAGTTATTTTATGTAATTGATAGGCTCCACAGTATTATTGTATCATCTTCTCAAACTTGTATATGAAAATAGAGCGTTTTAAAGTGGTTAATTGCTCGTGTAGATATGATTTTAAAGCTTAACTTATTTTGCTTGGGGCTTATTTAGTGCATATTCACTTAAGCATATAGCACTGCAAAGTATGGCTTAGACACTTCATGGGCGATGGTGAGTAATCACTATAACGCTCCTGATGGAGGTCAAGGTATGTTGACCTGATCAAACTTTATTGTAGCTATATTTACCTTCTATCATATCGCTATAATCGTCCGCATGCATGGTTATTGCTGGGATACTGTATGTGCGCAGCTCTTCTCTAACTTAGATTAGACATTGACGAGGGAGTTTGGCAGGTGAATTAGGAAATTCACAGGTTTCATTAAAACAAATAGTCTGCATCCCTGGAAGCAGCAGCACAGGTCAACGATGAGTTTTGTTGTTCCACCATTTTATTTTCTCCCTTTCTCTTCTGTTTTTCCTCTTTTTTTTTCTGGCTGTGTGAGCTCTAGCGCGGTGACAGATGGCGGAGCCCTCCTCCTCCTCCTCCTCCACCTCCTCCACCTCCTCCTTCTTCTCTCTCTCTTTCTCTCTCCCTCTCTCTATGTCTCTCTTCCCCCGCGGGCAAATCTCTCTCTCCGAATGCGGGCGCATGTCAATCACCGGGCTCTCATGTGATGGCTCTTGCCGGTGACGTGCCAGCCATATGGGCGCTGGCATCACAGCCTTAACTGGTATGTAACCCCGTCCCCGGTAGCTCACGGTTGCCACACACGCACCCACACGCACATGCACACACGCATACGTATGCATACATGCTCACTTACTCACTCAGACATACAGTACACACAGACACGCCAAGACGCACGTTCGTTCACAGGCTCCAGTTACTCGAGTGCGCGCGCTGGGAGAGAAGCTCTTCTAAACTACCCATCAGCGCCAGTGAAAGAAAGCCGCCCGCTGCCTGCACCTATACACAGACAGGGAGCGTTGGTTCGCTCGCTCGTGCGGTCCCCGAAGATGGTCTAAAACTCAAGCGCGTGTTTTTCTCCTCCCAATCCCTTGAAGAGCTCGAGTCGAGGTAAGTTGGAACATAAACAACAATACCAAAAAGAAAATAAAAATCCTGGATGGTGAAGTGCCCGTCCAAAATGGAGGAGACAATTAATCTAATAAACAGATGAACAGATGTCTATTAATGCAAGGTGTCATCTGTGTTATACAGTTCTAATGTGCTTTCAATCGCCTGTTTTAGTGAATTAAAGCGCCGTTATCTTTTACAGTATAAAGGTAAAAAGCTACTGGCATGAATCCATATGGACATCTAATGTATAGTCGCCTCCTATATCTGTGATTTTGCTCTGGTGCCTATAGATCCACGGTACCTATGTAGTCTGTTTAAATCTGATGATGGTACACTTTGAAATCTATTCCAACAAAAAAAATGTCATAAATGGATGTACGAGGCAATTTCTTGTTTGTCGTTTTATTAGATTTACGTATGAGCGCGCTTGCACAAATTCCTCCTCACTCCCCCGCTCTCCCTCTGCGTGCCCTTCAACTTTTGACATCATATACCTGGATTATAAAAGCTAAGATCAAATACCACGCTCGAGTCAAAAGGCAAGAGTCACCCGGTCCCGATTTCACTCCTCCAGGATCATTTACATAGAACAGTCCTGAGGCTTGGAGTAGCCCCTTACAGCATCGCGCAGGCTGTAAATAGATCATATCGGACCCTAATTTGATTTAGAGATTCCTGCGTCTGGACTCTGAATCAGAGAAACAAAAGACAACGAGTATGCAAGATAACAAAAAATAATCTGTGGAAGATTTTGACATCAGCTCCGTTGCCTCGGTGAAGGACGTCCTCAAGCTTAATGGGAGATTTATTGATGATTTTGTCGATGATTTGCACGTTCAAGCTCGGAGCAAATGGAAGGGTGGGACAACGCCATTGACTGTGACAGGCAGTGTGCAGCATGATTTATCTCTGTTTGTCTAGTTTTATCTTCAACAATCCATCTCGACATAACATTGTGTAAACCACAGTCGTTGCTGTTACAGTGGAGCTGGGTTTCTTTGCTAGATTGGTAAATTGTGTTTCTCGAGATGTTTTTATATTTAACGAGGGCTAAAAGGATACAAGCGATTTCCATCTGTAAAGGGTTATCGCTGACTAAAAAGTGCTTTGAAATCGTGCACTCGTGCATACTGAATTATGTGTGAAATCTATTTCGTGTAAGCTGCATGGTCTGTTAATTAAACGTTGTAGTGTTTTTTTCTAATTGACCAAACCTCCTGAGCCTGAGATTTAAAAACTAGATTTTGCCCCTGGCACACCCCCCGAGATAATTAACCAACCATCACAGCCCACCTTACTGTGGGCTGCAAGTCTATCTGCTGCTGCACTATAATAATAATAGATGGGAAGTGAAACACATAGGGAGGAAGCCAGTGGAGCCTTATTGAAGCGGTCAAAGATCACCTGTCTCTCAGTAGCCATTTTTACTGGGATGGGACTGCACTTACTAATAAAGTGGTATGCTGATACATTTCTTTTTCATTTTAGATGTATTAATTAATGTGTGTTTGATAGTTGATTGTTAATAATTAATTGGTTGATATTAGTTCAATTGTGGTTCGTTTTAACTGAGTCTACAATGATTTTGAGGTATTTTTCTATATCTTAGAAGTATTTTTCGCCTAGGAAAATGCATTATTATTATTATTATTATTATTATTATTATTATTATGTTATTATTATTATTATGTTATTATTATTAGGTTATTATTATCATAATAGATAACATAATTCAGGTTGATATTTGTCGAGGTGTAAACCACCTCTTGGTTCTTGCGTATAGGCCATAATATTAAAATTGCTCCAAAAGCCTTTTTAGAGCTTGAGTTAGGATATGTCTGTAAGCCTTAATTTAATAATCAGTGTGACTTTAAACGGAGAGCCTATCAATTAAACAAAATCCCTTCTGCCTCCTCTGAAGAGAGGTGTATGGTGTGGATGAATAGTGCTGGAATGCAGCCAGGAGTGTATATGGGCGTCAGGAGGAGTGAAAGTGGGGGCCCCCATGGGACCTGTAATGTGGCCCCTGCCGCTGGGACCCGCTGCGAGAGGACGCGACAGGGCACACGGATGACAGCAGGGAATTAAATGGGGATCCGTCTGGCTGTAACTCAGCGCAAAGCTTTAAGAGCTGATTTCTCTCTTTTTTAATTTCCTCCAAATTTACATTATCTGTACTATAGGCAAAAATAACGACTCGGGTATATTTTATATCAAAAAGTCATTATGTTGATAACGACTTTCAGTGACCTTACACTTTGAAATCTACATAGCCTATCTTTAGTGAAACTTCGATAATACTTCTAGTCCCAATATCCGGATGTTTATACGTGCGCAATAGTGAGTTTAACCTCAAAGCCGACTGCGTTTTTTCTGTTGGAGTCATTATGACAGAAATTTTCCCTTCGTTTTTTCTATTTTACATAGACTCTGTGTGCATGTCCTTGCTTGTGAGGCCTCATATTCTATTTCATTTTCTCTCCTCTCCAGAGCCACAATGTTGACGAGGCTTTTCAGTGACCCATCGCTGCTTCCCGGTGTGCAGAAATACACGGGCTGGGCGGAGGACAGCGATGACGAAGATTCCAAGCTCAAAGAAGAGGATCAGGACACCCAGGAGGACACGGAGGGATCTGAGCTGAGAGGAAGCAGCCGTACGCACTCCGAGCACGCCGGAGAAGACGACGAGGACGATGAGGTGGAGGAGGAGGAGGACGACGACGGAGAGGATACAGGGGGGGACAGGCCCAAGAAAAGGGGTCCTAAGAAGCGCAAAATGACCCCGGCCCGTGTCGAGCGCTCCAAGATGCGGCGGGTAAAAGCCAATGCACGGGAGCGTACCCGCATGCACGACCTGAACTCTGCGCTCGACAATCTGCGTAAAGTGGTGCCCTGCTACTCCAAAACGCAAAAACTTTCCAAAATCGAGACACTGCGGTTGGCCAAAAACTATATCTGGGCCTTGTCGGAGATATTGCGCTCTGGAAAAAGGCCTGACCTTGTGGCTTACGTCCAGACGCTGTGCAAGGGACTCTCCCAGCCCACGACCAACCTGGTGGCGGGGTGCCTGCAGCTAAACTCCCGTAACTTCCTAACCGAACAGCAGTGTCAGGACGGGGGGAGGTACGGGTCCGGCTCCTTCTCCATGCATTCCTACCCATACCAGTGTGCGCGTCTCTCCAGCCCCCACTGCCAGCCGGGTTCGGGCTCAAACTCGCATCCGCTGAGGACGCACGGCTACTCGGCTTACGATTCTGTGTACGGTGGGAGCGGATCTCCAGAGTATAACAGCCCCGAGTATGAGGGCCCCCTCAGCCCGCCACTGTGCATCAATGGCAACTTTTCCCTGAAGCACCAAGGCTCTGCGTCCCCCGACAACGAGAAGGGGTACCACTACTCTGCTATGCATTACTCCGGCCTGCCTGGCTCCAGAAACACCGGGCCCCACAACCTGGTGTTTGGCTCCTCGGGGGCCCGGAGCGGCATTCACTCTGAAAACGTTCTGCCTTACCACGACATGCACTTACACCACGAGAGGGCCCCGGTATATGATGAACTGAACGCGTTTTTTCACAATTAAATTGAGAAGCCCATCGTGCACCCCTTGCAATCAACAATCTACGGCACACTTTTTAACAAGAGTCCGCGCCGGGATTTAGACATTCTTGAGAGATGTTTTACTCGTTGTCATCAGTGTTTTCCTTTCAGTTATTCTGTCTTAACTTTTTCTTTTGCTATAGTCAGAGATGTAGTGGAGGGTAATCAGCTAACCCACAATCGGATTTGTGCAACAGAAGTTATCCTGCTTCTCAAGCTGAAATAAGTCTCTAAAAGGAAATTTGACAAACAAAGCATATCAAGACGATGATAAGGGACTTTCAAAATAATAATGTCTTTTAAAGTGTGATTTGTGTTTGTATCGGTGGTTGTTTGCATTTGGATGACTGGAAGTTAAAGTTTACCCACTTATTTGTTTACCACTACATCACTGGCTACAGCTACACCTTGACATTGGCGGTAATTTTCTAATATTATGAAATTAGAAATAAATCAATAAACAAGAATGCGAATCATATTTACTCGCATGTACGTGCGAGATTTGGGAGGTTGTGTTTTTTGGAAATAATGAAATGTAAAAAAAGAAAATGCAGAGGGAAATGCTGAACCGATAATAAAAGAAGTGCTAGTTGGGTTGTTTTAGCAGAATCTGTTCTTTAATCAATCGCTTCGGATCTATGCAAAACCCAACGATATCACAGAGCGAGGCAACAAGGCCCAGAAAGACACTGTATGTTTCATCAGCACTGTTGCACGCGCGCGCGCACACACACACACACACACACACACACACACACACACACACACACACACACACACACACACATGAACACCCAACGAATCTGACAATGGCATACAAAATACGGTGAAATCAGACATTTTTCTCATTTTTTTTAACTCTTATTTATTCATATTACCCTTGTTACCTTATTCTTCTAATTGGCCCATTGCACTGTATTTTGATTTCAAATAAAATGGTTGGTATAATATTTTCGTTTTGATTTGCAATGATATGTTAAATTGGTTATTATGATTATTATTATGATTATTATTACTATTATGATTATTGCACGTATTTATTGTGTTGTTTTTTGTAATTAATGTTATTCATTGGAAATGAAGGGATCCCATGTGTTGCTGAGCATTTTTTCATAAAATTCAAGTCTTTCAACTTTGTATTCAATGTGGTAAAATAAAATGACAATAAATGAGACCGTGCAACGTTTTTTTGCCACCTATTGAACATCCTTGCCATCCGATTAACTATACAATATTAAATAACTTTCCAATATTTACTCTTCACACTCAATGGAAGATTGGTAATTCATTTTATATCGAATTTAAATAGTGCATTTGTATTTGAAGGATATTAGGATTTAAGAAAACATTAACCTGCAGCAGGCTTGTTACTGGATAATATGAGGCTGACCCTACCTGGTGCCACAACCTGCAGGAGTTCCTCACAGAGCCTCAGGGCCTTCATCTTATTAACTGGGACAGGAGGGAGAGGGCAGTGTTGTCATTCTTCTTGATAAAGTAAAGTGGTGCCAGTGCGTCATTTTTGCTTGGCAGACAGCTCAAATTTACAAAGCAGTCTTTAAAATGTATGGGATGATTTAAATTGCAGGACGAAAAACGGATTTGGTTATACACTTTGTTACAGTGACCGGAGAATACAGACTGATTAGTGTCTGGAAACCCTGGTTGACAAATACAAACAGTGCAGGTTAGCGGATTCCAAGCACTGCATCCAAGGTCACCAGGATAACAGTGGAGGTCTGCTTCATATTCTCTTCACCATTAAGACAAGACGTGAAGAAAAAATCTGTTTCAGCACCACGGAGAGCTGCTGTATCTGCCGTTTGATTCAGACGGTTTGAGCTTCAAATTAGGTAAAAATAGGCAGCAAGAATATATTGCAGCAAAAAAAAAAAAAGTGCTTGTCGTTTACATCACAATGCTTTAGAAGCTGGTGAACTTTTTAGATTCGATCCCAACACTTCCAGAACACACGCTCTGCATCAGGTTTCCTCAATGCATAAGAAATTACTTATCGACTAAAAGAAGTCACATCAAGTCACTAAGATAATAAAAACACACCCTGGGTGTTTTGTTTGCATTTTTTCGATGCCTCAGCTATTCCTGAGATCAGTATTAATTCAATAGTAGACCTACTTTTTGAAAAAACTCTTTCTTTATCTTTTTTATTCTGTAGGCCTAAATACAATAATACACTTTGCAGAGTTGACATAACAGAAGGCAATACAGCTTTGACACCACTGACAAAATGTAAATATTCGTTATTTTATCTTTGATTTCTTTCTCTTTCTTCTTCTTATCTTTCGATAATGCATTAAACATCAGATATGAATTATGAAGTCAACCCCCGTTTCATAGCTTCACCTCTTGTAACTTTAAACACACAGTATGTCACACATATTCACCATATATCTGGATGGCATTATAAATATATGATTTCTTTTTCCGGGGCTGTTTAAATCAATTCAATCCGTCTATTGAATCTCTAAACATAACACTCTCACACACATAGGTAAGGGTAAATAATAACATTTCTTGGATAGCCTATGAATATTAAATATTGCTTCTTCTTTTTTTCTTTTTTTTTTTAAAATATGGTGACACACACACACACACACACACACACACACACACACACACACACACACACACACACACACACACACACACACACACACAGTGTAAGGGCAGCCGTTGCCACCCCGGCTAAGTTTGGAGCGCTGCCCCGGGACCCATATGTTCCCCAAAATGTCCTGGTGCTCTCTGCTGTAAGGGCTCACACAGGCTTTAGGTGGCGAGTGATAGTGACCAATATAAATACAAATATATATCAATATCATTACCTCCATTATCTTAACTCAGATGATTTCCCATGTTATTCAAAATAAAACTGCGTGGGCAGTTTCGGCCCTGGAAGCGTCAATACTAATCGTGTAGTTTTAATTATCAATTACATAAAAATGTAGGAAAGGAAATTCTGGAGCAACTGACCAAACAATTTGCTTATATTTTCCTGCCAATCATCAGTACTTTCACCAGCTTGTCCCCAAGAATTAAATCTCTTTGTATATGCAAGTTTTGAAGTTTGGATGGTACATTTAGCAAAAAATCACTTCTTGGTTATTAGACATACATTGAAAGAAAATAGTTAAGTGTGTTAATTAGTTTCTGTAGTTTCGGGCTATTTCAATTAACAAATTACATTTGAATGCATCACATTGTGGAAAGTTTTTGGAATATTTAATAGGCCTAACATAAACAATATGGTATACGTGTAGCTTGTTCCTGCCGCCTGCTAATTCCCCTTAAAAATAACTTGTAAACAATACATTTATTTTTCGAGGACATTTTCAATTTAAAAACAAATTAATTTGTGGAGGTTGAGTTTACACTTAACACTTGTGGGTTTATGGTACAAATTTTGTTGTTGAACAAAAATATACATTTCTAATCATAGCAGGACGTTTGATAGTGCGTGAACTATTTTGTAATAATTCTTAATCATGGAATAAATTCTGATTTACGTTTCGTTTTTGTTATTTTTCTTTTCTTTTTTTAAATCTCTGTGTTTTTAGGTTCAATATAAAACCACTACGTTAAATTACATACAGCATGTTCAATTTGGCAGGCGCTTCTACCTGTGAGTGCATTCATTTAGTAGGAGTCCCGGGTGGGAATCAAACATGCAGTTCTGCAGTTTAGGCTGTTTTCAAACCGACCAACCAAAAGCTTGTGTTACACTTTTGTGTTCGTTTTAGGCCTCTATATTTTTTGGCCTAATCAGCAAAGAAAAAAAAGTTGCTTGCATTTCTGTATGAGATAGCCCAAAAGAGAGGCCAGTGAGCAGTGGGAGAGGGCATCTATCAAAAATACTCCGCGAACCCCCCACCTCTTCCTCCTCTTCCTCCACAGTCCGGAGAGAGTGAGAGAGAAAGAGAGAGAGAGAGAGAGAGAGGCTGGCAGGCTGGCGGAGGAGAGCCGTGCCAAGTCCCTTAATGTTCCCCAGCAGCAGCACCAGGAGCTCCGGAGAGGACAACCCAGTGTGTGCGCCAGTGTGCCAGTTCACCGGGCCAAAGTGGCACTGCTGGGAGGAGTCGATGTTTCTTTCCTAATTTTGCAGCATCTGTTCATTATCCAGGACGTTTAAAAACGAGAGCGAGTAACCCTTTGCCACACGCACGCACTCATTCTCTCTCTCTCTCTCTCTCTCTCTCTCTCTCTCTCTCTCTCTCTCTCTCTCTCTCACACACACACACATTTTTGTGAAGAGTTGGGCTATGAATATGCATATTTCCCTCTAATGTTATGTTGTACATGAGCTCATGCATTGAAAGGTTGTGTTTCATCTTTAGAATTCAACTGTGGTTGTTAACAGTCCATGTGGTAACCTGGCAAGAAATCAGACTAATGGTATACACACACTGAAGCCAAATTTGAAAGAAATAAAATGCCAACATTTTGATTAAGTTTGATTAAAATTGCAGAATGTTTTTCAGCTTTGAAGGAAAAAAGGTTTAGCTCAGCAAAAGGTGTTCTTTTGTGTGTGTGTGTGCGTGTGTGGGTGTGACATATCTTACAAAGATATGTCACACCTTTCTTCAATAAAGACAAAATGAGATATGTTGTATCCGAGATAATACCAAACATGAAGGAATTCACAGGTGTTTTGTAAATTACATCCCCAGCTGAAGGATTTAGGTTCATGATTTCCACAAACTTTATAGAATTATTTCCCTTGTAAATGTAAAATAATATTGAAATACTTTATTTGCCACAATTATGCAGTCTGACTAGTAACTTGCATTTGCAGTCAGTCTTAGACTTAATCTTAGTCTTAAGAAGAAAAAAACTTCCAATGACACTCTGTGCTCCACTCAGGATGAAAAGTGACTGAATGAATCTCGCTGTTTAAATTATCATGTTCATGCCCACTCTTTTTCTCACTCAACTTGGTAAGGAAAAAAATCAAGAGTGTTTGTCCGACATAACAGTCAATAGTGCGATTCTCAAAATGTCACAAGTATTATGGTGTGAATTCCAATTAACGTCTAGCTAAAATAATAACAGAGTGTTTTTGCAAAATGCAGATATCAGATCATAATATGGATATCAAATATTTGTGGAATAAAGGCATTTAGGAGTCGATGAAGAGAGGGGAAAAGATAATCTGATCAGGAGATTGTGAGCATTTGCAATCTGTCAGTGATTAAAAAACAAACCATCAGGCAATGCAGTTGAAATGGACACAGATTTGATTACAAAAAACACACACCCATAACACATGCATTTGTATAAACAATGTCTGCAAAGATTGCACATTGTTAACTTCTCTGGCATTGCAAAATAATGCACTGAAAACTAAAATGTTACACGTGTACAGAGGAAACAATCGTGCAGACTTCGGCCAACCTTTTTGCCAGACTGTATGCCAGTGCCCCCACATTGCCAGACAAGGGAGCGGGCCTGTCACTGGCAGTCCAATTCAGAGGAAATTCCACAACATCTGTTTGTTATCACACAATGGTGCATGGTGCAGCACGGGCAGTGGGGCAGAAGACGAGGCAGAAGCTAAATTGAGAGTGTGCTACTGCTAGAGGTCCTGCCAAGGGAGAAACAAGGGCTGCAGGAGGAGGAGGAAGTGGGGAGGAGGGGGTAGGAGGTTGGGAGTAAAGGGTGCAGGGAAGAACCGGGTAGGGGGGTGAAAAGACAGAGGTGGAGGTCCGCGTGAGCGCCAGGTAGGTTTCAGGCCTTTGGCTGGTGGCCAGATAGGTTTTTCCCAGGGTTTGGGTGGTGCCAGATGTTGACAAAGTGTTTGTTCAGAGAGTTTGACTTCAGAATGTGAGAAAATCTTCTTGACCTGACCAACAGCTCTCCTTCATCCTCACAGAAGCCCAGTTCCAGTATGTTCCGGAGGGTCTGGCGGCTGGGTGTGGCTGGCCCCTGTTTAGGAGGTTAAGTAGGAGCGTGCACAGGGACACAACTGGATCAGAGGGGGGTCGTTGCTGGTCTGCACAGATGGCATGTGTGCATGCATGTGTGCGTGCGTGTGTGTTATGATAGGGTTGGATGATGCCCTGGTCACATGGGCAGCAGTAATTGGCCTCCATATTGACCAGTTTGCAGCGCTGGGGGGCGGGCAGTCTCCCAGCTGGACCTGTCAGATGGCATTGCATCCACCTCACTGATCACCCCCCCGGACGACCTCCGTACCTCTCCCCTTTTCCTTTCATCTCTCCCTTCTCCTTCATCCCTCTCGTCACCTTTAATCTTCCGTTGCCCGCCTCTGCTGCCATCCCAGGGATGACCTGCTCTGTCCATCACCGCCGCTGTCAACTTTCCACAGCTACTGCAAACTTAAAACAAGTAGGACTCAACTGAACTCCTTTTCTTCCTAAACAAGACATATGTTTTCTATGTTTTGGTAATCAGCGTTGGTTGATTAGGATGAGAACAGTCTGTAATTTTCATTCAATTTTAATTCTTTAATAATCTCCCTGAAACAATTTCTTCTGATACACCTGCTGCCTGGAACGAACTGATTGACACTCATTGTTGGTCATGTGTGAAAAATGCATGTGGATGTGCTAAACTTACATAGAAACTGAAAAAAATTAAAAGAGTATTCTGACAGATGTGGGTAAATTAACTCTTTTTGGACGTGCTGGATTGATAGGAAGCAGATCATCTTAAAAATCCCACGAAGTATCTTGAAAAAAGGGCCGATCATTCCAGAAATATCAACAAAATGTCATTTAATTCCAGGAACATTATAAAACAAGGATTTGATTTGAATTAGCTAACTCAATTTGTGTACTTATTTAAAGGAAAACAAACACTGACTTGCTAAGGAGAGATTTTTTTGTATGTTAAACAGACCTTTGTGTATCTGACTGACTTTTAGCGTGGTATCACCCTCCCACAAGGAGCAGTAATGGTGTGTGTTTTGCTGTGAGATGCCCGACTGTGAGGAGTTAGTGCTATAGAAAGGATTTCATCCCAGACTTGGCAGGGGAGGGTCTCTGGGTACGTAGAGAACAATCGTCTCTCCTTCGGTCCTATCAGCCAGCAAACACAGAGAGCTGGCACACGCTCAGTGGGAAAAGATCGGGAGTGACAAGGGGGATGGACACACACAATAACACACTCACACACTCACTTGTCCCCATCCTTTCCTCACAGTACCAAAATGGGTTCTGATGACGCCGCTGGGGATTCTGGGATGACTGGATGGTTCTGCAAAGTGGATGGGAGGACCTCATGAAAATAGTCTGTAAAATGACCACAGTGTTAGCCTGCTGTCAGACTACCAGACAGACAGAAAGGGAGGGAGAGCGGGAGAAGAAAAACAGAGGCAGTTAAAGAGAGGAAGAGACTGGCAGAGCAACACAATGCCTGCCATGCATGGTCCTCTGCCAGGGGAAGTTCACACGGGAATACATGTATTAGAGTTGCTGTGTATGTTCAATATACACTCATGTGGACACGAGTCTTGATCCTGCACCTCCTTTTGCTATTTGTGTTTCTGAAAACATGTTGATGTACAAGTGTGTGAATGCATGTGCGCCTTTACGCGTGAGCAAGAATGAGGAGGAGGAGAGGTGTGGGGGGGGGTATGCACGTTTAAATTCTGCGACATCTGTTCATTACAAATAGAGTGTGTTTATTTTTATACAGCCAGCCACAAGCAGAGAGCTCGACTGGCACCGTTGGTTAATGTACCAGCCCGCTACGACGGCAAAGCAAATGAAATATTAACCGGCAGACACAAAGAATGAGGAGAGGAGCGAGGACAAAGGGAAAAGAGGAAACATGATAAGATAATATGTGACAAAAATGTGCACACACATTGTCTCCACTCACGCACAGAGTCCCAATTCTGATCTAATTAAGGGAGAGACACAATCAACAGCTCACAGTGGAAAGGCCTTAAAAAACAGCACTCTATACAATATGTGTTGCTGTGAGATAGAAAAGGAACAGGTGATGTTTTATGGAAACAGGTTGCCATACACGAAAATGTTTCTATGCTGACCCTCTTCAAACCAAAATCAGAGCACCTTACTGCAAATTTCCAACATCAAATTGAAAGCAATGAAATATCTGTTTAAGCTCCAGAGGACACTGCAAACCAACTAATATCACATAGAACAAGCTAGGAAATAACCAGAAGGAGTTTAAACCTTACTTAAATATGAACGTCACTTCCTATTTGAGGTATTAAGCAGCTTAAAAAGCGTTGAGTGGTTTGGTATGCCAAGATGGTCGACAGAACATTTTAGAAGGTCCTTTGTGTCCACAGCTTTTGAATGTCATGTGATATTTGACATCCTCGTTTGATCTTGTTTTATTTGTATTTTATTGGTCTTGTTTAATACCTCTGATAGGCCTTTTATTAGTGGATCAAATTGTACTGATATTGTTTTTGTCCTTTAACTCGGCTTCTGGGATAATGTGTGTTAGTATTTTTAGTATTAATATGTCTTTCATATGTGGTTTGTTGTCACCAAATGTGTGAATTTTTGTACTTTGCTTTTTTTTCCTGGGTGACAAACTAGTTTCCTTTTAGGGGATTTACCGTTATCTATTTATGCGTTGGAAGAGGAAGTGTCTGGAAGTGTAGATGAAATGCTCAGTGTGACAACTGCTGAGGCTACAGTGTTTTAGTTCAGTCACTCTGTTCTGCTTCAAAGCCACAACTCTTGACCAAGAGACCAACGGTAGCAGACTAACTCGACCCTAACAACCCTCTAATCATCCTAAGCAACCAGACCTTTGCATCAACAAGCCCCCTGCACCACCCCATCCCCCCCATCCGCCCCCAGACCCACCATTGCCCGGATCCACTCCCATGCTCCCCTGGGACGGCCTGCTCTGGAATGCCGCTCATGGGGAAGAATCTCGCTGCAGGCGCTCAATATGTCACATGTGTCTCGCAGAAAGAGAGAGAGGCAGAGAGAGAGAGGTGTGGCAGGTATGGTGTAGTACTTTTACAAGGCAATGACAGATTGTCTCTGTCTATGTTTTTACATGTGTGTGGTTGTGTGATTGTGTGTGACAGATTCCCAGATTAAAGGGTTCAGATTAACAGGCTCAGGACACAGTGCCCCGTTCTGAGCAAAAGGGAATTAGGATGGCATTAACGTCTCCTCTGCACCAGCACATTAGCCATTCATTACTGTGTGTTTGCACAATCAGTACCAGGCGGCCCCTCATTCCCCTCTGTGTTATTGCATTCATGACAATGTTAACATCTCAGGATGTTTTGTTATTCATAGACCATTAGCAGGACTATAATTCAGCTATCATTTATCATCAGGCAATTGTCACTAGTGCTTTATAGACATGCATGCATGTAATTATTATCACTATGTTTTTTTTTATTGTTACTTGCAATACTTTGATAGACAGCAGTGCCAAACTACATGAAAAAATCTAAGATTTCTGATTTCTGCTACACAACAGTAGGTCCTCTATTTTTTAAAGTGCTGTATGCAAGGTTTTCACATCAGTTGATAATTACCATATCAAGTGTGATTGCTGAAAACAAGCACAGTCAAAGCCAAAAAGCTTTGTAAGCCACAGCTGGTCTCCACACTGTATTGAACTTTGTGCATCATCATGTCAGAAATCTGCAGGATTGCTCTGTGGCACCAAACACGTGTGCAGGTATCCTAACACAAGTTGCTCAGGTTAAGGTTGGGTCTGGAGGTTAGAGGGCCACCCGTATTGGGCTTTTTTTCTGAGGTAGAAATTGCACAGAGACATAAATTAGAGCCAGCAACACAAAATCTGTGTATGTAAGATGGTTTAAGACTTGTTTGGGCAAATATTTGTGATTATATACATGAACATTGGAATGGAACAAGTCACCACTGCCAATTAAAAATACAGTGAGCCAAAGAAAAACTGAGTGGAAAATTAAGGAGTGCATCTGTGAGAAATGTTTTTTGGTTTTTAGTAGTAATATTTTAACATCACATGGATGTCTGTTTTCACAGAGCTCCAGATTTGTTCTTCCTTCTATAATGGATGACCTGTTTGTGTTGTCCTTCTTGACCTTTCTCCAATTCTACTAAACTAAACTAAAAAGCATCTTTAAACATGAAGCTGAAATCCATATCCCATAACAATGTGAAAACTGTGTGCGAATGTACAAGGGGTCTGTTTGCTAACAAGTTCAGCTTTAAAGGTTATTGTAGGTTTGAGAAGCAACATCCTGTTTGCCCCAGGAAGCAACAGGGTGTATTGCAAATGTGGTCTTAAATTTAAGAAATGCTATCAGTACCATAGTGTGAAATACTGGCTGCAATTCTTTTCAACCATTGCCACATTTTATAATAAATATACTAAGGTATCACAATAGATTTGGCATTGTTAAATTGATGTTTAAAAATGCAACACCGTGTTATAGAAGATGAGAAACCTCACACAGACTAACACGCTAAATTCATTAAAGGCACGGCATAACTCTCAACTGCAAACTTGTCCATGTTTGCTGTGTGCGTCACTGTGCCAAGAGAGATGTGAAGACATGGATTGACACACCATCTCTCCTCCAAAGCCTAACTCCTCAGCCTAGCCAGATTAAGGGATTACCAGGCAAGGCGAGCGTTAAAGCTGGTTAATTCTCACCCAAGCACAGAGCGCTAAGGCTACCCAGAGCCCTGCGGAGCCCCTCTCTCCTCAGAGCAGCTGTGTGGTGGAGGAAGGGACGGAGCTACTTCCCTCTGAGGAACCGGAGAAATAGATTAAGAAATCAAAGCATCATTAATAAGAAATTCTCCTGATGGCTCTGATGATTTTTTGTCAATAAGTACAGACCACAAGTGGTTCACAAACAACCAAACTGTGTATATAATAAACTGTCAAACTGTGAATTTCATATTTATTGTTTTAATTAATGCATTATTGTATTGTTCTCTACTTCACAATCCAAGTGTCATTATGTCGTTATTTTTGCACCAGTCCTGTCAATGCAGTTATTCGTGCCCTTTGTTACATTGCTGAAACATGTTTGTTTATTTTCCCTTGTTTTTTCTCAATCATGTGTTTTTATTCTTTGTGTCCTACTATTACTTGCTGCTACAATGAACCAAATATTAAATAATCATAAAGGTTTCACTGAGATTAATCTAATTTAATTAAATTGAACTGTTCCAGGCAAATAGAACCTAATACAGTACAATCCGTGCACTAAATTGAGATCCTAAGTGATAATGTGATTATCTCTTGCAGTGACCAGGGTCTATCTAATGTCAGAGGCAGCTCACACAGATTTACTAAACACAGCAATGTCACCTGTAAACACTAACATATAATCTTTACCTACATTATTTTGTAATGACATAAAACAAGAAATATATGCTTCTTAGCTGTAGAAGATTGATGTTGAGTATAGTTGAATAATAAGAAAACATATGTTTTTATCTTAAACATGACTGATCTTGTGTTTTTCACTAAATGTTCCTCTCACTGTTGCTCCAGCAAAGCAAAGCTGTGTCTGTCATGCATTGATGAGCAGTGCCTGTCAAACCTTTCACTGTGTTTTTCCAGGATCTTTGCTGCTGTGAGAGGTATATAATATAATCATCAACAGGGAAGTGAACAAGAAAATGAAGTACCCAACCAACCAATCATTGGGGCACAGAATATATGTAATTTCTGGCTTGTATTTGACAGAGATCCAAGCTATCGACCATCTACGCCAGCGCTTTACAACAATATTTACTATTTCAGCTGGATGAGGGTTGGAAATTTGGGGGGGCACAAAGGCAGACATTGAGACGGGAACAAGATTTCCCAACAGTGTTGCATCACAAACACATAACCTTTTATCTTAGGTTTCTGTGCACTTTGGAGACCGAAAGCATGCAAACGACTTCCATCTCAGTTCAGGTACGGTAAACAACAGGAAAGGCAATGAAAGAGAGGGATAAAGACAGAGGAAGAGAGGGGCCATGGCTTGGGCGCGTGCTCTCTAGCGGGCAGAGGACAATGCAGAGCTGGCAGAGTCGGTGCCTTGTGCCAGAGGGAATAAAGTGCCACATGGTGCCCCTTATGAGCAGGGCCAGCCTGGAGGGGGATGTGGGCCACAATGCATGTATGCGTGTGTGTTTGTGTCTGCTTTGTACGTACATGTGTATGCATGACCATCCATACATACCATATCTAAAAGTGTAGAGACAAGAAAGATGTATCTTCAAGTTTTGGGTGTAATATTTATGTAGATTCACGTGTGTGTTAGAGTGTAAAACTAGTTGGGGTGTGTGTGCGTATGTGTGTGTGTGTGTGTTTGTGTGTGTGTGTGTGTGTGTGTGTGTGTGTGTGTGTGTGTGGAGGGGGGTGGATGAGGGTGGAAGAGTCCCAGTTCCCTTTTGCATCTTAAATTCCTCAACATCTGTTCAACCCTTCTCCACAGTAGCAGCAGCAGCGGGTTGTGATGTCTGTGTGTGTGTTCATGTTTGTGTGTGTGAACGGGTGCATATGTGTGTGTTGAGTGTTTGTGTCTGTCTGCAAATGTGCATGCTCTGCTGAAGGTGCTGGTTGTTACCCGTACCTTAATTAGAAGGAGAAAGAGACTCATTTTCAACAATACTTGCAGGTAACGTGAAGCGCTTGCAGTGAATACAAAAAAAGACCCATTCACCTCCAAAAGCAGCAACGTCTCCTCTGCTCCCCGGACTGTGATCCACATTGCATGTCAAGTTCAAAGCCTTTGATCAAAACCCTA